>NC_134484.1:326702590-327002590 GCF_040206685.1 Ascaphus truei
TGGGACGGAGGGGGAAGTGCCAACCCAGCTTCCCCCGTGCGCGCCTCCTGCGCCAGTCCGCCTCCTGCCCATGATCTCCCCCTAATCACATGCCCCCGATCCTCGCTTGCTGCCCGGGGGTGTCCGGGGAGTGTGCTGCGGCGGCGGCCGCTTCTGGGGGGGGGGGACGGGACCTGGGGGGACCTGCTGCTGCTGCTGCTGCTGAGGCCCACGCTGCGCTGTGTGTCCCATGTCTTGGAGAGGGCCCACTGCCGTGCGGAGACCCCACTGCTGCCACGTGTGACCCGGTGAGTGTGTGAGTGACAGACTGAGTGTCTGTGAGTGTGTGAGTGTGCCTGTGTGTCTGTGAGTGTGTCTGTGAGTGTGCCTGTGAGTGTGCCTGTGTGTCTGTGAGTGTGCCTGTGTGTCTGTGAGTGTGCCTGTGTGTCTGTGAGTGTGCCTGTGTGCCTGTGTGTCTGTGAGTGTGCCTGTGTGTCTGTCAGTGTGCCTGTGTGTCTGTCAGTGTGCCTGTGTGTCTGTCTGTGTGTCTGTCAGTGTGCCTGTGTGTCTGTCAGTGTGCCTGTGTGTCTGTGAGTGTGTCTGTGTGTCTGTTAGTGTGCCTGTGTGTCTGTCAGTGTGCCTGTGTGTCTGTGAGTGTGCCTGTGTGTCTGTGAGTGTGCCTGTGTGTCTGTGAGTGTGCCTGTCAGTGTGCCTGTGTGTGTGTGTGTCTGTCAGTGTGCCTGTGTGTCTGTCAGTGTGTCTGTCAGTGTGCCTGTGTGTCTGTGAGTGTGCCTGTCAGTGTGCCTGTGTGTGTGTGTGTGTGTGTGTCTGTGAGTGTGCCTGTGTGTCTGTGAGTGTGCCTGTGTGTCTGTGAGTGTGCCTGTGTGTCTGTGAGTGTGCCTGTGTGTCTGTGAGTGTGCCTGTGTGTCTGTGAGTGTGCCTGTGTGCCTGTGTGCCTGTGTGTCTGTCAGTGTGCCTGTGTGTCTGTGAGTGTGCCTGTGTGTCTGTGAGTGTGCCTGTGTGTTTGTGAGCGTGCCTGTGTGTCTGTGAGTGTGCCTGTGTGTCTGTGAGTGTGCCTGTGTGTCTGTGAGTGTGTCTGTGAGTGTGCCTGTGTGCCTGTGTGTCTGTCAGTGTGCCTGTGTGTCTGTGAGTGTGCCTGTGTGTTTGTGAGTGTGTCTGTGAGTGTGCCTGTGTGTCTGTGAGTGTGCCTGTGTGTCTGTCAGTGTGCCTGTGTGTCTGTCAGTGTGCCTGTGTGTCTGTCAGTGTGCCTGTGTGTCTGTCAGTGTGCCTGTGTGTCTGTCAGTGTGCCTGTGTGTCTGTCAGTGTGCCTGTGTGTCTGTCAGTGTGCCTGTGTGCGTGTCTGTGTGTGTGTGTCTGTGTGTGTGTGTCAGTGTCTGTGAGTCTTCTGCGTGAGTGTGTCTCTGCGTGAGTGTCTGCGTGTCTGTGAGTGTCTGAGTGAGTGAGAGTGAGTGTGTGTCTGTGAGTGTCACCCTCTCCCTGTGTTGCCCTCGCCTTCTCCCTGTCGCCCTCTCCCTGTGTCGCCCTCGCCCTCTCTCTGTCTTTGTCTCTCATTCTCTCTGTGTGTGTTCTGTGTCTCTCTTTTTTTGTCTCTCATTTTTGTGTGTCTCTCATTTTTGTGTGTCTCTCATTTTTGTGTGTCTCTCTTTCTGTGTGTCTCTCTTTTTCTGTGTGTCTCTCTCTATCTGTCTCTCTCTGTCTGTCTCTCTCTGTCTGTCTCTCTCTGTCTGTCTCTCTCTGTCTGTCTCTCTCTGTCTGTCTCTCTCTGTCTGTCTGTCTCTCTCTGTCTGTCTGTCTCTCTCTGTCTGTCTGTCTCTCTCTGTCTGTCTCTCTCTGTCTGTCTCTCTCTGTCTCTCTCTATCTGTCTCTCTGGCGGAGTCCATAGAAGGACAGGCCGCGCTGAGCCGTGCGGACGCTCCGCGCTGAGCCCCTGCATACTCAATGAGGGGGCTCACGCGAGCGTCCGCAGATGTGCTGAGGCGCTGGAGTTTTCAGCCGACAGCCAAGCTGTTTTTCAGAGCACTGTCGGCTGAAAACATCCAATCAGCGCGGAGCAGCGTCAACGTCACGGCGCCTTGACGTCTCTTTATCTGTCTCTATCTGTCTCTGTCTCTCTCTGTCTCTCTCTGTCTCTCTCTCTGTCTCTCTCTCTCCCACTCTCTCTCTCCCACTCTCTCTCTCCCACTCTCTCTCTCCCACTCTCTCTCTCCCACTCTCTCTCTCTCCCACTCTCTCTCTCTGTCTCTCCCACTCTCTCTCTCTGTCTCTCCCACTCTCTCTCTCTGTCTCTCCCACTCTCTCTCTGTCTCTCCCACTCTCTCTCTGTCTATCCCACTCTCTCTCTGTCTCTCCCACTCTCTCTCTGTCTCTCCCACTCTCTCTCTGTCTCTCCCACTCTCTCTCTGTCTTTCCCACTCTCTCTCTGTCTCTCCCACTCTCTCTCTGTCTCTCCCTCTCTCTCTCTCTCTCTCTCTCTCTCTCTCTCTCTCTCTCTCTCTCTCTCTCTCTCTCTCTCACTCTCTCTCTCTCTCTCCCACTCTCTCTCTCTCCCACTCTCTCTCTCTCCCACTCTCTCTCTCTCCCACTCTCTCTCTCTCCCACTCTCTCTCTCCCACTCTCTCTCTCTCCCACTCTCTCTCTCTCCCACTCTCTCTCTCTCCCACTCTCTCTCCCACTCTCTCTCACTCTCACTCTCTCCCACACTCTCTCTCTCTCTCCCCCACACACTCTCGCTCTCTCCCCCACACACTCTCACACTATGGATCTGGATATCTTAACTGCCCTATACTACACTGAAATAACCTATACTGCTTACTTCCAGATCTGACTCAAGCTTCACACGGAAGACATCGAACCCCCCCTAACCCAGAAGACAGGTAACGAACACCTCCCCTCCAATGTATAACATTGCGGGAATGAGGGTACCTGGACTTTGAGGGTCTGCGGATCAGGTAAGATCCCAGACGGGATTGCTGCTTTAAATATTGTGAAGCGGGGGCATCCAGACACTAGTTAAGGGGTGCAGGAAACTAGTCATCCACATCTGGCTTTTTTTTTCTAGATTTGACATTTATACACACACACACACACACCAAGGACTAATTGTAGTATAATGTAATACAATAAATAAACTAATATCAAAAATGAATGTTCTTACTAGGAATTTATTCAATTTATTTAATTTATGGCTTTTTTTTAAATGCGTGGCTGGGGGCGGGACTAGAGGCGGGGTTGGGGGCGAGACTAGGGGCGGGACTAGGTGGCGAGTAGATTTTTTGGTTCGGCGAGTAGATTTTTGGGTGATTTGTCAAGCACTGTATATATATATATATAAATATATATATATATATGGGTGGTATTCAGTCCTACAGTACTGGGGCTTGACAAAGGACCGGGAGGTCCGAAATGTTGCTCAATTTTTTCCTGTACTTCACCCCTAATGTTAGATTGATGCAATAAACCTTTTTTACATTGGAAACCTACCAGAGAGTGCTGCAGATCTTTTTTCCTGTCTATCTATCATTGTCGCTGGATGGTGATCCCGGCTACACTGCTAGCACCCTGCTCCTAAAGATAATTTATTTGTCCTACTCTTGCCCAATTAGAGTGCCCTGAACATCTTTTCTTTTTGTATATATATATATATATATATATATATATATATATATATATATATATATATATACATATATATATTTATGTATATATACAGCAGCGGCAGCTCTTATTCGAGCAAAAGCCGCTGGCTGTATGTGGCTGGGAAGCGGGTAGCCGCGGCACGTGGCGGCGCACTGTGACGTCACAGTCACATGCGCGCCCGGCTTCCCCGTCTTCCCCGGCTTCCCCAGGCTTCCCCGACACCCCTGGAGATGAAATTAAGGTAAGCGGGGGTTCGGGGAAGCAGAGTGGCAGAGCAGAAGGGGTACAGGGGTCCGGAAGGGTGTGTAAATTGCGCGTGATGGAGGAGGGGGGGTGAGTGGGGGAACGCGGCGGCGCGCGTGCATTACTGGCGGCAGCTGGGGCAGATCCCGGCATGCCGCCGGTATTTAGTGCAATAAGATATGTCGCTACTGTATATATGTATATATATATATAATCAAAAAATAAATAGATGATACCGTTCTGTGGCTAACGAAATGCTTTTATTTGAGCGAGCTTTCGAGATACACTGATCTCTTCTTCCGGCGATGTTACAAAATAACACGATACTGATACCTCTATATGTATATATATAACAAAAACAAGGAACAACGAGTAGCGCTATAATTGTGGTAAGTGAGTTCTAATGTGATAGTGAATAGGACTAAATTATTAAATAATCAAATAGTGCTTGTATAATAATAGTAAATAGATAATTAAAGCAATAGGAGAATTGAATCATTAAACCATATAACGTGATGTTAGAGAACAAACCAGTCCAAATGATGGAAATAGATGAGAAAAAAAGTCCAGATACAAAGATTGTCAGTCACAATGTGGAGTAGGCTGCTCCTTGGTTGATCTAGCCAGATCAGGAGAATCTATAAAACAAAGACAAAAAGAAGCGCAAGCTCCATGGCATAATATTGTTTGTAAAATTAACAATTTATTAAAAAAACAGAAAGTGGCCGCTAGGAAGTGCACTCACTTCAAATAGTAAAAAAGCATTCAAGGGAGACAATCTGTAAACCAGCTGAGACTGCAGGAGGATAGAAAGCCAGGAAATTGATGTAGATATACACAAGCAGTAAATAGGGATACTTATCCGTGGCTGTATGGAAGATAGTAGTCAGAGTGTGAGCAGGAGGGGTGGTGGTGTTAGGCAGGTAGCTGATACACCATCCGATGTAGTAGGAAGATATCCAGATGTCAGCTACTTCACTCCATGTGCCTGACGTGAAACCATAGACCCAGCACTCAGATCTTAGAACACCCAACTCCGTTAATAAAGCTCCATTTTGCCCGGAAGTATCCTCTGCTTTTCCTCATGTGTAGTGAGAAACTGGCAGACCTCGAAACAGCCTACAACTTGCGTGATGACGTCAGTGCGTCACTACGTCACGACGTCCTGACGCGTTTCATCATGTGAGTGACTTTTTCAAAGGATGATAGGCTGCTGCCTGCTGGAGCATTATATACCCTTGTGGGCAATCACAGTGAGTTAGTTAAAGCTGAAACACAGCAGCACCTGTCTATCATGTTGTGAAGAAGTTCATCAGCATAGAACAGATAAATAAACATATTAAATAACAATCAAATAACGATCAAATAATTACAATTCTGTTCCATATAGCAATGAACAAAAATAAACAGATCTAAAATGACACTATATTATGCTCTAAATCTAATAATGGTAACCTATATAATAATCATAACATTTCTAAAAAAACTTTTGTAATATATAAACTAAACAAAAGTAAACCTAGCTACAGGAAAATTCAAATGGTTTACTTTTGTTTTAGATACAGTCAGGCTATATCTGTACTCACTACCTCTTCTACTTGATCGATCACTCCAAAGAAAGGAAAGACTAACCTCCTCCCCTCCCCCCACTCCACCCCCATGACAGTAGTTATTTCCCCATTTCTATCTACTATATTCTGTCTAGTCAATTACCTCTTACTTGTCCCTCCCCTCTGCTTTCTAGTTTGAAATCTCATCCAACCTTCTCAACATCCTTCCCCCAAGCACAAACTTTTGCCGAACTCAAAACTGGGACCTTATTTTTACAAGTCACAAACTGGCCATTTTTATCTCTGTAATGAGTTTGCATTATGATTCTATTGTCATTAGCCAATTCTAAATTGGCTCCTAAGTGTTTAGAATATTCTCTGAAAGTGCGATATGGATGACTCCAGTTGATGGTGGGGTCAGACACTGCAAATGGAATTAGAGAAGGGCAAAATGTGGCAAAAGTTCTGGAAAAAATGTTTTTAAATATTTAAAATATTCATTTTTTTATATTCTCTCATTTCCAAATATTATTTTATTTATTTTTTAAATTTTTATTCTCCAATTTTTTATTTTCTTTTTAATTTTTTTTTGTATTTTTAAATATTCTCCAATTTCTAATTCTTTCCCTTTTTTATATATTTTTGTATATTTTCCAATTGTTTACATTAAATTTCAGTTTTTATTCATATATTTTTTTAAACTACTACCCAATTTAAAATTTAGAATTTGCAAATATAAAAAAAAAATGAAAATGTATTTGGAATATAAAGGTGGGGGATATTAAATATTTTAATCAATCTGGTATTTTAGGGCTTAATGTGGTTACAGTTTGACTTAAAAAATACATAGTAATGTTTTTATGGCCTTTAAAACCCTTGATCAGGCTTAGTTGATAGAACTGATAGAATCTAGAGATAAAAACATTTGTTTTCCCAGAGATGGGATTAAATTATGGCTCTGTTGACACCAACACATTCCTGACTAACCCTACCATTCACAAATATGAAATATTAAGACATCATGGACCTGACACCTATTATGAAGTAAACCAAATAGATATTTGTAAATGTCGCAATTAAACAAATAAAATGATGCCAAACCCTTCATGTGTAGAAGGTGATAAGGGACAGATATCCATTTGTCGCTCAAACTTTGTGTCATAGTGCCCTGTTATCGGAGCTTTGTGAATAGCAACACAGTCAATATCGCACTATAAGGGCATTTATAGTGCTATAAATCACTTATCGAAGTTTAGTGAATAAGACAGAAGGGACGGAGGCATCATATTGGAATTATATGGAAAATAACAAAAGTTGCAAAAGGGCACTCAAATTAACAAAAATTGAAAATGAAAAAATGATTGCAATAGAAAGTAAGATAAACCCTAAAAGTTCTTTAAGTACCTTAATAATAAAAAAAAAAAATAGAAAAGAAAATATACGACTCTTACATTGTGAGATAGGCAGGCAAATTATTGGAGATAAGGAAAAAGCAGAGGTATTAAAAAATGTATTTGCCTTTGTATATACCAGAGAAGAATCAATTATAATATTAGTACTGCAGGAGGAATCCACAACCTCCATATTAACAAAAAATTGGTTAACTGAGGAAGAAGTTCATAGGCGGCTTGATAAAATTAAAATAAATACGGCACCTAGCCCAATGGCATAAATCCAAGAGTTCTTAAAGAGCTATGTTCAGTAATAGCCAAGCCATTACATTTAATATTCAAGGACTTCATTTCCAGAGGCTCAGTACCAGAAGATTTGTGTAAAGCAGACGTGGTGCCTATATTTAAAAAGGAAGCTAGATTCCAGACGGGGAATTACAGACCTGTAAGCCGAACATCAAAAGTGGGGAAGCTACTTGAAGATTTAGTACGGGATAATATTCAGGAATACCTAATGAAAACAAAATTAATATTAATAGTCAAAATGGATTTATGAAGGATAGATCATGTCAAACTAGCCTTGTTAGTTTCTTTGAAGAGATAAGTAGGAATTTAGATCAGGATAATGCAGTTCATGTGGTCTTCTTAGATTTTGCAAAGGCTTTTGATACGGTTCCACACAAATGGTTAGTATACAAAATATAGCAAATTGGACTCGGTAAAAATATTTGCACCTGGATTGAAAACTGGTTGAAGGATAGACAACAGAGTTGTCGTAAATTTAACTTTCCAGATTGGGTTAAAGTTGTGAGTGGTATACCTCCAAGATCGGTACTGGGCCCCCTACTTTTTAACTTGTTTATTAATGACCTTGAAGTCTCCATCTTTGCTGATGACTCTAAATTGTTTAATTTAGTACAATCAGAGCAGGAAGCAATTTCTCTCCAGAAGGACTTGAATAGATAGAATACTTTGGCAGGTAAATGCAGATGAGGTTTAATACAGATAAATGTAAGCTTACAGTATGCATTTGGGAAACAAGAATAAACAGACAACTTACAAATTAAATAGGGATAAATTATGGGAATCATTGATGGAGAAGGATTTACAATAGGAGTGCTTGTAGACAGCAGGTTTAGCAATAATGCCCAAAGTCCTGTGATAGCTACAAAGGCAAGCAACATCTTATCTTGTATTAAACGGGGATTGGATGGAAGGGAAGTAAACATAATTATGCCCCTTTACAGAGCATTAGTAAGACCACACCTTGAATATGGAGTACAGTTTTGGGCACCACGCCATAGAAAATACATTATGGAACTATAAAAATTGAAGAGAAGAGCCACCAAATTAATAATGAAGATGGATCATCTGACTTATGATGAGAGGCCATCTAAATTACATTTGTTTACATTACAAAAGAGGCATCAAAGAGGGGACATGATAACTATATACAAATATATTTGGGGACAATATAAGGAGCTTTCAAAATAACTATTCCTCCCAAGGGCAGTACAAAGGACATGGTGTCATACCTTAATGTTGGAGGAAAGGAGATTTCACCAACAACCAAGGAAAGGGTTATTTACAGGAAGGGCAGTTATAATGTGGAACTCATTACCCATGAAGACTACTGTATGATGGCAGATACAATAAATATCTTCAATAAACGTCTGGACATCTTTTTATAAAGCTAAGGTATACAGGGATATATGAAAGAAGTAAACATGCAAAGTTCTGGTAGAGAGCAGGTTTAGCAATAGTGCCCAAAGTCCCGTGATAGCTGCAAAGGCAAGCAACATCTTATCTTGTATTAAACAGGGATTGGATGGAAGGGAAGTAAACATATTTATGCCCCTTTACAAAGCATTAGTAAGACCACACCTTGAATATGGAGTACAGTTTTGGGCACCACGCCATAGAAAATAAATTATGGAACTATAAAAAGTGCAGAGAAGAGCCACCAAATCAATAATGGAGATGGATCATCTGACTTATGATGAGAGGCTAGCTAAATTAGATTTGTTTACATTACAAAAGAGGCATCAAAGAGGGGACATGATAACTAAATACAAATATATTTGGGGACAATATAAGGAGCTTTCAAAAGAACTATTCCTCCCAAGGGCAGTACAAAGGACATGGTGTCATACCTTAATGTTGGAGGAAAGGAGATTTCACCAGCAACCAAGAAAAGGGTTATTTACAGTAAGGGCAGTTAAAATGTGGAATTCATTACCCATGAAGACTGTGATGGCAGATACAATAGATATCTTCAATAAACATCTGGACATCTTTGTATAAAGGAAAGGTATACAGGGATATATGAAAGAAGTAAACATGGGAAGGATGTTGATCCAGGTAGTATTCTAACTGCCAATATTTGGAGTCAGGAAGGAATTTATTTTCCCGCTTATGAGATATCATTAGATGATATTTCACTGGGGGGTTTTATTTGCCTTCCTCTGGATAAATATGCTATAAGTACAAATATAGGATAACGTATCTGTCATCTAAATTTAGAATAGGTTGAACTTGATGGACGTACCGGTATGTCTTTTTTCAACCTCATCTACTATGTAACTATGTATTTAAAAACAATGAGAAAGAACCTCCAAAGAGTTGAAAAATAGAGGATACATTAACATAATACAATGTATCTGTGATGTATTAAACTAACTGAGTTTAAAAGTTATACATTTATTAAGAGACAGAATGGAGTGAATAATAAAAGTAAATGTAATTTGAAAAAGTACAGGATCAGGGGGTGATCAAACCACAATGTGTACTGTCCTAGTAGTGTGAGGTTGTGTGTAATTTGAGTTCCCAAAAAAGGCTTCAAAAGAGCATATAAACCCTGGTTACAGTTTTTCTATTTGGATAATATATTTTCTAAACCTTTAGGGCACTCTATTATTTAAAAAGTAAGATGGTTTGTGTGTGTTTTATTTAGTAGTTTTTGATTTTCTTTTCACCCAGAGAAGTGGAGCTGTGCTGCCCAGCTTGGTTCACTTCCGGCTGGGTAAAATCTCACACCCCTGCCCCCTTCACTAGTCTGTATTTCTGTTGTAGTTTTACTACATTTATTTTTTCCTTAAACTGCACAGGATTTACCTTTGGTGTAAGGAAAAAGGTTTAGTTTAATTTATATTTTTATATTTACCTTGGAGGGTCCTACCCAAGAAACCACTGAGCCCTGCAAGATCCAGGCTGCACAGGCAGCAGTAGAGGACGCTGTTAAGGCACTTTGTACCTTTGTAGCTCCCAATAATACCAGGGATGCCACATCCTCTGCTGCTCTGTCTTCAGTCACTCCCCAACATGACCTCAATACGACACTGTCAGTGCCACCCTCAAGTCCCACCATAGAGGGTGAAATGGACCCTCCTTCTCAGACACCAAGAGGAGGGTCCATTAAAATCATGCTGAGGAGGGAAGTCCCCACAGAGAAGGGCAGGGATAACGAAGTCCTCAGCCAGGAGGATCCCAGGGATGAACCAGTCATCCCTGCCAGGGAATTCGCACGTTTCCTGGAGAACACCCTCTATGGACATAAAGAAAGGAAGGTGCAGTTGGCCCTTGAGATGTGAGGAGATGTCTCTTTTATCCTTAGCTTTCTCCAGGTGTACATGAGGGCAAATCACAGGGCCAAGAATTCTTGGAGCTTGTGGCATCTCCAAGCCCGGAAATTCGTAAACCAGCGAGAGTACTATGCCTCACAAAGAATTGCCTCTGTGGCTGGTACGAGCAGTACTCCTGACACACAAAAATAATAGTTTTTCTCATCAGGACTCTCAATGTAAATGTCTGTAAGGATGGTCTCTGTAGGTTACAGGTACTCTCCTATCTGCTAAAGGGAGTCTACTCTGAGTTTCCTGCAGGAGACCCATACCACTCCAGAGGCTGAAGCCAGCTGACACCTGGAGTGGCGAGCAGGGTCTTCTTGAGCCACCTCACTTCAACATAATGTGGGGTGGTAACCCTGTTCTCTGAGTCCTTCCAACCGCAGATGCTGTTTGTCACGGCTTTTATTCTAGGCAATCTACTCCAACTCAGGGTCCATCATCTGGTCTACACGTTTAACCTAATAAATGTGTATGTTCCAAAAGGTGAGGTTCTTTGCCAGGCTATCGACTTACATGGAGATGGTCAATGCAGATGAGTGTGTGGTACTCAGAGGTGATGGATCTGGAGATCATCTGGGATAGGGCCGGATATTTTATTCCAACATGTTCTCTCCAGATCCCATAAATCCAGATGCCTGCATGGTGCTATGGGAAGGGCTTCCCACGGTAAGCGAGGTCGACAGAGCATAAACATCTTTTTCTAGCTGCGCTCTCTTATGCCCTCCATCCCATGCCCTACGGTAAATCTACGGGGCTGAACGGGCTGACCGTAGAGTTCTTTCAATCTTTCTGGGAGACTCTGGGACCTTATTTCCAACAGTTCCTTGAGGAAGCCCTCAAGGCCAGTGAGATGCCCCTTTCTTGTAGACGGGAGGTGCTGACTTTGCTACCCAAGAAGGGGGATCTCTGCCAAATCAAAAACTGGTGATCGGTCTCGCAGCTATGCACAGACTATAAGATCATGGCCAAATCTATTTAGTTGAGGCTCATGTCCATGCTTGAAGAGGTGATTCACCCTGACCAGTCCTATATGATCTCAGACCAGACAATTTTTGATATCTTTCTGGTCTGGGATTTGCTGCACTATTCTCGCAGGTCTGGTTTGTCTCTCGCCTTTCTCTCCCTAGAGAATGCGTTTGAGAGGGTGGATCAACGATACCTCATAGCCACTCTGCATGCGTACAGTTTTGGCCCACGCTTTGTGAAAACACTATACACTTCTGCAAAGTGTTTGATTAAGATCAATTGGTCCCTGACCGCACCCATGGCATTTGGTAGAGGAAAGCGTTAAGGTTACCTCTTGTCTGGTCAACTCTACATGCTAGCAATCAAGTCTTTTCTTTGTCTATTGAGGAGAAGGCTCACGGGCTGGAGCTAAGAGAACCAGACATGTGGGTAGTCCTTTCAGCCTACACTGATGACGTACTCCTTGTGGCCCAGGACCTAGTTGATCTGGAGTGGGCACAAGCATGTCAAGAGGTCTATACTGTGCCTTCTTCAGCTCTGATCAAATGGTCCAAATGCTAAGGCCTTTTAGAGGGATCCATACAAGTAGACATCTTACCTCTCACTTTTGTAATATCTTGTGGAAGGCAGATGCAATCAAGTTTCTGGGAGTCTACTTGTCTACTGCTGAGCGCCTGGTCCCAGAGAATTGGACGGAGCTCGATGAATGTGTCCTTACTCATCTGGGATCGTGGAAAGGTCTCACAAAAAAGCTTTCGCTTAGGGGAAGAACTCTGGTGATCAACCAGCTGGTGGCCTCTCAGCTGTGGCACCGGCTGATTGCCCAGAGTCAGACCCTTGAATCTATCACCAAAATCAAGAGGAAGTTGTTGGACTTTCTCAGGATGGGAAATCATTGGGTCTCTGTGGGTGTTACGTGCCTCCCTCTGGGAGAGGGCGGTCAGGGAGATGTGTGTGTCTGCTCTCAGGTGCACACCTTTCGCCTCCAAATACCAGCAGAGATACCTGTATGCAGACCCTCCGCAATTTCTAACAGCACACTTAATACAACCTGCACTTGAAATCAACCAGTCACACAGATCAGGACACGCAAGTCCTGCGTGAATCAGTAGGTTAAAACATAGCAGTGGTATGGTACTGGATAACTAAAATAAAAGCTCCAATGTAAAAATATCATGTAAAGGTCACAATTTAATTCAATATACAGCTATACAAAGCTAATTGTCTGAATAAAATGTTGGTTGCGCTCAAGTTTAAGTTGTATATATATAGCAGTAACTAACCGTGGGAAGCACTTTTCAAGAAATACCACAGTAAAAGCTTTAAATTATGTAGAAATATGTTTTTTGTCCACATAATGTCTTCTAAGCTTTAAATTACGTAAGTAAACACTGACCACTGTCAGGAAATGACAGCATCGCAAGAGGAAGACAAATCATAATAACTAGTCTACAGTATGTTGGGCTCTCTCTTCAGCTCTTAAGCATGAGGATTAACTGACACAATTATATTCATTTACATGATACATGAAATACCTCATGAAAGAAATAGCATCTCATGCCGCCAAGATGAGCATTTCAACATTTTATAAAGGAGATCTTTATGTTAGAAAGCCAAATGGCGATGAAAGAATTTCTATTTATCTCAACCCTTCCCCGTAAAAAGATGTTTTATAATGATTTTGTTTTAAATCATGTTATTAGGGTATTTCGGCCAAGGAACATTCAAAATGATTAGAAGAATATTCCCTAAGAATTCATTAGCTGAAGTAGTTTAAGGTTATAAAGGAGGTGACTTACAGAGTAAGAGGATAATGTCATATCCACTAACAGAAAACAATGTACTTATGTAGTAGCTACAGTATGCTGCTAATTTATTTGCCCGTTAGCATGGTTTTCACATTACAAACAGTATAAAATGCTCTTGACCTGTGCATACATTAAAGAAAAACAAAATATAATTGTAATAAGAATGGGAAAACCAGATCATTTTCCTCTGACTATGGCTTATAAACTGTAGGTGCCATATGTTAAAAAAATTTATTGTTCAATGACAACACATATTCACATGGATAATATATTCAATATTTATCAAAAAACTACTGCAATATTAAATCAAGTTGGCAGTGCCAAATGTAAACACTCATAAATCATCTGAATAGTCTCATGACCCAAAAAAAAGATTATTCTTGGAACCTCAGGGATCACGTCTTCTCATCTTGTAGGAAAATCCATAAGATCAATTGGACAACTAGAGATCTATTTTGATGTTGGAACTACTGTACAAACACTCCCAAACCAGGCTGTTTTAATAAAAAAAATACAGAGGTTTTGAAATAGTGGAGACTGCTGATCATAATCATGTATAAAAGCATATAAAACCAAACCATAATTATTATAAGAATCAGTGGTTTTAGCCTACCATAATTACACAATTAGTAATGCATCCCAGTAAAACTTGGATTCCACCAATAGTAAAGCAATCACATTTATTAGAGGTTTATAAAATAATCGTTATGAGCTATTTTTAGCACAGAAAGAAGAATAACGGGTAATATAAATATAACTCATAAACAGAATTTAGAGAGAACTTAACAGAGAACTTAAAGTCTTGCTAGTATTACAACTGTACATGCACTTTATTATATTTAAAGAATTGCGAGAATAAATAGATATGCTACAGGTATATGAGATAGTGTGTCATTTGTATGTCCCTGTAAAAGTATATTGTCCTTAATCAGTTCATTATGGAGAAACTTGATCCTGCCTCATGCTACACTCAGCATGGTGTCTTGATTCTCAGATTTCCACCTTGCCCTGGAAGTAAATTCAGGACCTCGTGCAAAGAACTTCCGCCCAATGCATGTTCAGCTCAAACTTTGTCAAGAGCACGACCAGATACTGTTGTGGCCATCTTTAAGTAGGGTAAAGCTCATGGCATCCCAACCTGGATGAAAGAAAATAAAATAGACCATACAGTATATGTTAAATACACGGTTATACACGATGAAAAATTCTACATGTGTACACAATGCATATTAAGTAGATGGAAACACATAAAACTGGATAATTATCTCTATATAGTCAAAAGATGTATAAATGCAATACTCCTAATACAATTTCTTGACATCAAATAAAATATAACCAGTAAATAGGACTTCCTTATAAGGAACGTTTGGAAAAACACTAGTTAAGGAATAGATCCATTTGCTTCAACAATTTATGAGTACTCTCTCTAGGTCACTACCTCTGATTCCAAGAGAGGCTTAATCAATCTCAAAAGCTATAAGTCCCCCACATAATAAGGATTTTAATATTCAACTTACTAATCAGATTTCAAAGAAATATATTTATTTTTTACATTTTACGATTGGAACATCTGAGAATGTTTCTGAAACCTTCGGCTTTCATTAGCCTCCTGCATTTTTGTACCCCAGAAAGGTACGTTGAAATTGTTCTAATGATGATATGTTTATGAAGAGATCTATAGAACTCTAAAACCGTCTTTGGATAATAGGTTATAATAAGGTTGTACTGGAAGGGATTTGAAACGTGCTAGTGTGGCTAATTGTCATTACCGCCTGATCCCTAATCAAAAGATATGCTGGGTTAAAGTGATCTGTTTTATTACTATTTAATTCACAGTGAAAGGATCTTAGAAAAAAAATCTTAAATCTCATTGAAATTAACATCAAAATGACCCTGATTTGAACAAGTTTGTTGGGAGTACAATTCACTGTACTGCTATAAAATCACATAATTTGCAAGACATATGGTCTCCAGCCATTTTATTAGAAACAGTCCAAGAGTATAGAATGGAGGTCTCTGGATAGTACCACTGTGGTCCACGCAAAGCATGCTAATTTATGAAGTACAGTCTATCGGTCTGCGACAGTTCCCATAGTAGACAATTTAAGATCAGAGTATATGTTAACTATCGAACGACCAATGTTTTATTTATTATTATAGTTTATTTGTAAATCACCAACATATTCCGCAATGGGGGTACTGAGTTATTTATATTACAGAACAACATACCATATAAGGACAAACCAGCTCAAACAGATACAAAAGGTCATGTGGATTCTTCTCATGAGAGGATACAATCTAAAGGGGATAAGGGGCAATGTTGGAACACAAGGTAAATAGTATATGGTGTCATATGTCCATGTAAACTAATGTACACTGGTATGACTAGCAGGGAATTAGTGAGACGCATTCTAGAACACTTGTAACATTAGGAATGTACATAATTATATATAGAAAAGAGAAGAAAGCGCAAGCACCTCACAATATAATTAAACAGAGTAAAAGTGTACATACAGATTGGTGTACAGTTGTACAGTCCCAGAGGTGGTCTAAGCCAGTGTTTTCCGGTCTATAATAGTCCCAGGAGAATAGTGTTCAGTCCCGCTGACAGGGTCCTAGGAGGAGGCATTTCCACGTCCCTCCAAGAAAACGGGAAAGCAAAAAAGATGGACGTCCTCTGGCGCGTGCACCGAATGGATAAAAATTGAGTATAGAAAAAATATAGAAAACAGTGGTGTAATACTGAACATATATTCAGACTATCTTTTTAGATCTATAAATACCACTTAGACATTAATCAAAATGGAAGGTATCTTGTTAAAGAAGATTGATCTTCCAAATTCATCCTTGAGTCACTTATATTTAAGCTGCATCTTTATCAAAGATAGGAAATATCCCACGGCATAATTATGTTTTATTAAAATAGTTAAAAAATTAAATATGTATGTTCACTCGCAAATGCCTCTTGTAATATGTGCATTTAAATGCAAGGCTTTCCAGCACATAGGTTGTCTCTATTCCTCCTCCTGGTCTTCACATTACCAGAGTTCATAGATTTCAATCTCAGTAACTTCCTTTGACCTCTGGAGTCCCATGGCCGAAATGTTGGAGCTATCCGCTTCTCCTGGCCCTCAGTGGTTGATCCTCACGAGCAGGTAAGGTGTAAGGTAATGACTCTTCAAGAAATTGCGAGTTCATGGCGTAACTTCTACAGCTGTCTATGCAGAATGAGAACATTCAAATTTGGTACTTGGCGAAACACCTGTGGTGGCCTGTGCTGGTCAACTCAATGCATTTCGCTTTTGCTTCCTCAGGGGTAAATGATAATGTGAGCAGGGCCAACATTACCTCTTTGTGTTGGTTTGGGCATGTTTGTCCTCACCTGTATGTACAGTAACTGTTTATGTTTTTCGTAATATACATGACTCTGTACCTTATTGTACAATACTGCAGAATATGTTGGGGCTTAATAAATATACGATAATACAAATAATAATAATAAAGGTGGAAAACCGATGATAGGGATGTCATGCTGAGTGCAGCATGAGGCAGGATTGGGCTTCTCCATACTGAACTGATTAAGGACAAATTCCTCTTTGAGCATAACTATTTATCCTTGAGACTCTTTTAGTATAATCTTTTTAATAATGTTTTCACTTATATTTTTTGGATACGGAGTAGTACAGAACTTCCTTTTCTGTTACAAGTTTTCCGCAATGTATTATTAGAACTATTGCTTCATTTCTGTACTTTGATCTGTACATCTGAGCTGTGCCGTGTTCTAGGTGGTCTTGCTTGTGGATTCCTTCTTAATATAAAGCATATAGGAAAACAAAAAAAATTGCGCGCTAATTATACTAAATAGTGATAAAAATATTAACATAATATTCTAAATCTAACCAATCTAGAATATTATAAGTGCACTGAGTGGTTTAAGGGAACATATAATAAATATTACAAATAGTGAAAACAGTGATAAATAATTATATATATAAAAAATACAATAAACCTTAACCCATTTGTAGAGAGTCTGCAGCTTGTTAAAGTGGATGGCGCGACATCACACAGGAAAGCATGTAAAAGAAAAAAAACACAGCGCACGACTCTCATAGGGTAAATAAGTACATATATTGTGACAGTGAAAGATGTAAAAAATGCTCTTACAAGAATATTACTCAAACAAGCAGGGAATGTTTAGGGTACATGTTACCACTTCTGGTAGATCATCTGCTTCATAAAGATCCCTCTGCATGCACAGCCTCCAACCCGGTCAGAGGCTCCTTTAGTCTGCAGCAGAAATGATCCAATGTTTCTTTGTAGCAAGAAGTCCGTAACACAATCCCCACAGGGTTATGCAGAAAGCACACTGAAATAAAACCTCCAATGCCGCTAATACCCCGGCTTAACCCGCGAAGGAGCCGAAAACCTCTGTGCTTTCAAGATCAAATAACGGGATGGTGATGTCACTAAAGTACGCCGCACAATAGCATAGTCCCACAGGTAGCTTGAAATGGGTCACTGATTAATGATGCCGCTGCCTTTCTCCAAGGATGAACAAACTTGCCGGGACACCCCCAAAGATCTGGAGGAATTCATTGTTCTCTGCATCAGAATGGATCTCTGGATGCAGGAACGACAGACCGACCGAGACCGGTTCTCAAGGACCCCTAAAATCTTGCTTGGCCCCCACTTTCAGACCCCTCTTTCTACAGCTCTCTCTGAGATGGAACTGATGCAATTAGGTGATACCACATTACCTGAGCAGGAGAAAACTAGGAGATGTGTCAGGTTGCTGTGTCTGTATTGTGGGCTCAAAGGTCAACTTGCCTGAAATTGTCCTAAATCGTGAAAATCCATTGCCCAGTGAAGATAGAAGAATACTCTGTGGGCATTTGTTCTTTTCCTCCTCCTTCACAACCTTCACAGCTGCTTCTTCCTGTTTCAATCTCCTGGGGCCCAGCCTCAATTTTCACTCAGGCTTTTGTGGATTCAGGAGCCAAAGGGAATTTCATTGACCACGCATTTACGGAACTCCGCTCCCTTCCTCTCCATACTAGGGAGATTCCGTTAGCAGTAGTGGCTATTGATGGAAGACCACTGATACCTGGGACTAATCCTTTGCTGGCTACAGTTGGGGCACTTCACAAAGAGTCACTATCATTCTACGTCATTTGCTCTCCCTCGACACCAATGGTTCTAGGACTTCCCTGGCTGCAGCACCACAACCCTAAGATCGATTGGGCGACAGCCTGGGGAAAACTTTGCCATGGCTCTTGTCTTCTGGTGTCTCGCACCATCTCTAAGGTTCGGATACTTACTGAGATTTCCTCATCATGCCTTCCAGTTTTTTACCAGGAGTTTCTTACGTATTCGCGGGAAAAAAACAGGCAGGGGTGTTTCCGCCACACCAACCTTATGATTGTGCAGTCAATCTGCTCCCAGGGGCCATCCCTCCTCTAGGCCGCACCTATCCCTTTTCGAAACCAGAAACCAAGGCTATGCGGGAATACATTTCGGAGAACCTTCAGCATGGATTTATTCGCAAATCAAGATCTCCCACTGGTGCAGGTTTCTTCTTCGTTTCCAAAAAAGATGGTTCTCTCAGGCCATGTATTGACTACAGAGGCTTAAATAAAATTACTGTAA
The DNA here is from genome assembly GCF_040206685.1 of Ascaphus truei. Lineage (NCBI taxonomy): Eukaryota > Metazoa > Chordata > Amphibia > Anura > Ascaphidae > Ascaphus > Ascaphus truei. The sequence goes on from NC_134484.1 coordinate 326,721,457, forward strand.
AGAACCGATATCCGCTACCCCTCATTCCTGAACTTTTCAACCACTTACGCAAGGCTATGATCTTCACCAAACTGGATCTTTGAGGAGCCTACAATTTGATCCGGATCAGAGAGGGTGATGAGCGGAAAATGGCCTTTAATACCTGTGATGACCACTACAAATATCTTGTCATGCCATTCAGCTTATGCAACGCACCGGCCATATTTCAAAATTTCATCAACGATATTTTCCGGGATCTATTGGACCAATTTCTCGTGGTATATCTGGACGATATCCTTATCATTTCCAGATTTTTGACCGAACTTCGGGCACAGGTTAGATTGGTCCTCCAAAGACTTCGGTACCACTCCCTCTTTGCCAAGCTCGATAAGTGTCAATTCGAACAAAAGAAGATCTCTTCTCTTTGGTTCGAAATGGATCATGCGAAAGTATCGGCAGTGCTGGACTGCCCTTACCATTAGGCCTCAAACCGATGCAATGATTTCTTGGGTTCGCCAATTACTACCGACGATTCATCAGGAATTTTTCCAAGGTGGTTGCACCCTTTATGGCTCTTACTAAGAAAGGGACGAATCCTAAGATATGGCCCTCTGATGCTCTTCTGACTTTCAAGAAGCTCAAGTCCGCCTTTTCTTCCGCACCTGTATTGATCCATCCAGATTCTATGAAACCCTTCATGCTTGAAGTGGAAGCATCCGATCTGGCAGCCGGAGCTGTTGTTTCTCAAAGGAAGGATTTTCATGGGAAACTCCACCCCTGTGCCTTCTTTTCTAAAAAAAATTCTACCTCGGAAAGGAACTATGATGTTGGAAATCGGGACCTTCTGGCTATGAAAATGGCTCTTGAAGAATGGAGACATTTGCTTGAGGGAACAACTTTTCCGATTTCAATCCTTACAGACCACAAGAACCTCAAATACATTGAAGAGGCAAGGAGACTCAGCACATGTCAGGCGGGGTGGGCTCTCTTCTTCAATCGGTTCAACTTTGTGATCTCTTATCATCCATGATCTAAGAACATCAAAGCAGATGCTCTATTTCAACAATTCTCTCCTGATGGCTCTGAGGAGATAGAGCAGGGGCCCATCTTTCCCCCTGCACTGATCATCTCTGCCGTATCTTCATCACTTCTGAAACAGGGGGCAGAGTTACGCCCGTCTACATCATCGGGTGCCCCTCCTCTAATCTCCACCAGAGGGAGGGGACACGCCGACAGCCAATGCCTAAAGACTTTGGATAGTAAGGGAGGTACCGGATGCAGCAGACCGCACCCTGAGTTCTTCTTCTAGGCATATAGAGACTGCACGGGTGTCGAATTTCACACCTGAACAGGGAGGTGTGCACAATCAACTCCTGATGGAGCAAGGATAAAAGACAGGAAGCTGTCAGAGACGGAGAGTTAGGTTTTTCCCCAGGAGGCTAGAGAGACTGGCTGTTATGGACCCTAGGACTGAAGGAAGCAGGCCTGTGGGATCCAGCTGGGAATCACACCCAGGATAAAGATCGCTCCCCAGAACTGGCATTCCTGATTGCTGTTGGAGCTGCAATTCAGATAAGAGACTTTCTTATTGTTCTTTGAATACATAGTATATGTTTTGGGTGGATAACCGGATTAGTTGGCTGCTCGCTAGAAAGGGCTGGAGTGAAGTCTAGTTAGTTTCCCTAACTGGAATAGGTGTTTATTTTATTATTTGGTTTTCTTAAAGGGATGTTTATTTGGCTATTAAACCAATTCAGTTAAGCGGAATCTTCTGTCTATGCATCTAACTGCCCTCGCCTACAGGCTGCTTTATCACAGTCCCAAATGTGACTTTCCAGGTGACAAACTAGTCTGGGGAGCCAAGTGTGCCTGCTGCGAAGCACAGTTCTTTAAGCCGATGATGCTGCGGCCTACGGAATTAACAGAGAAGGATGCGACCGGATGGTAAAACCTGCTGTGTCCAAGCAACAATCTACCTCAACCATGGAGGCTTCAGAGGGCCTGTGCTCCCTAGATGAGGCCCAAGGGAATCCGAGTATCCAGATGAATATCGAGCAGGCTGAGATGGTACCAGATGGTACCAGACCCGGTCCGCGCAGAAAAACCAGAGATGGTCGGTGAGCTCGAGCTAGTCCATGAGATGTCGGATAACGTGACTGCCTGGGGTGAGGAGGCTCCATTGTTCCCAGAGGGGCAGGAGTCTGGAGAGGCCTTGCCTATTGCTGTGGACTCTGAAATGATCCGGTGCCTTTCTCCTGCAGATGTGTCCCTGCCTTCTTCCTCCTGTACCAGTAGCCATCAATCTTTGGTGGTGTTTAGGCTGCTGTTGACCATGCCGATCGAGACTAAAGACGGACCGAATGGTGCCAACGACTCTGAATGACAGCGTAGCCCATTACCGATGACCGTGACCGTGAGACCTGAGAGGCGGATGAGCATACCTTTCGTGGAGGTGTCCAGAGGCCTATCCAGTGATTCTCTGAAACCAATGGAGGTACCGTCTGGTGCCGATGACCACATGGTGGACAAAGAGAAAGATTCCACCTCTAGGGATATCAACGCCTTTCTGGATCTGGATATGCTCAAGGATCCCAAACTTGCCAGAAATGATGGTGAACTGTTAGTGACCGCTGGGCGGCTGATATGACTCCAATTCCTGCTCTGGTGAGTACCGCTCCCACTCGTTTATAGAGAACTGCCTTTATGCAGTCTATGTATAAGCGTAGGACTCGACAGAAATTTGCAGAAGGGGCCAAAGAGGAAAATAGGCCTCTGGTGTGTATGGATGTCCCAACCACTGCGTTTCTGGCCCAGTCACTGGACTATTTGTGAGCCCATAGGCCCACGCCAGCCTCTACACCTCACGTAGTTCAAATCACAGTAGTGTCAGGTTCAGTTAATGTAGACCAGCAAGATATTGACCTGGACTTGGACAATTTCAAGGCCCCCTTACCTTCAACCAGTACGGCTGGTCTCCAGGTGTCTTGTCGCCTTTCTTTTGCCGGGATTTCTAACCAGGGAATCCCTTCTACCCGAATGTCTCAGGGTGGGTTATCGCCTGGGTAAGCTGATCGGGCAGCACGAGAACGGTACTCTAAAAAGAGCGGCCTGCAGGCCTAGAAGACTCTTGTTCCCTCTTTGGATTGGAAGGACTGGTCCTATGGGAATGAGATATTGATAGATGACAAATGTATAGAAGATGATGTGTGTAGTGTCAACAGTATGGTTAGTCATTATGCCATCTCTGTTGCATCTGATGTTTCAACCTACGGGTAATGCCCTAGATAATTATGAGCCTCCGGTTCAAGAACCATAATACTGGGCCAGGTCAGGGTCGCAGGCTCACTAAAATTAGCCGGGCTGAATGGCCTGTAATACAGAAGTATCGGAACTCCCATGGGTTCGAGTACCCGAATGTCCCCGAGCCATTAACAAGGGAGATTGACGCCAACCGGGAACAGTGGTTAACAGAGGCTGTAAAGACTTATGTGCTAGAACACAGCTGGAGCACTTTCCATAATATGCAGGAAAGGATAGCTTATTTGGTGCGTGTCTGGAAGGTAGGCAGGTCAGAACGAAAACCAAAACAAGTGTTCTCCATTACAGTCACTGATGAGTCAGGAGCATTAATAAGAATGCCTGACCAAGAGCACTACTATTGATAAAAGGGTTCTCCAGGTTGGGAGGAACCTGTGTTTCATTATGACCGTCATTTCGTGGATGTGTATTCAAATAAACTGTAATGTACTATCTTCACAAAAGAATGTATATCATGAATAATATTGTGATATCAATTATGTGGTTTTATCTTGTTATGTTCAGGTTTCCTTAGACGATGGTACCCGAAAATTTAGGACCTAAGCAGGGTCGTTGGGAATTCACCAGAGGGAGAGTGTAGCCAGGTCACCTGATGGCTGCTATTCTGCCCTTGGGCTGGCTGTAAACCCTGGTACAATCAGGTTGTCAGAAGTTGATATGGGGTTTCCCCCTCCGAGGAGCTGCATTTGAGTGACAGAGGGAGGCAGTGACATCAGGCCTGGGCATGACCAATCATGAGCCAGACCTGGTGCCCTCCTCCTGGCATTACATAAAGGCAGGACCACCCAAAATTTGTTAGTGTATCTTCTGCCACAGAGGAAGGCAGGTCGCACAGTGGAAAAGCTGAGATTGGGACTTCTCCAGTCCTCTTCCCTCCGGGGGAGAGTGAGTGTGGACCATACCTCTGTCTCTGCTATGGAGGTGGGGAAGAGCTAGGATGGCTGCAGGAGCCCTTGGCCTGTAGTGATGGTCCAGGGACTATCATCCAGTGAATAGCTGAGAGACGGCATTGGGCAGAACCTGCCTTGTTCCTGTAACTGTACAGAAGTGTAACAAACCGTTCCTGTTTGCATATACCTCTTGCCTGGAGCGTGACCTTACTGGGGGGAGAGGTAATAGTTCTACCGTGGGAGATCACCTTCAGTTCCTGAAGCCTACAGCAGATGAAGGCTCTGTACTGCTAAAGAGATATGTGGGGTATGAACCCCAGAAGCCTAGTCCTTTGTCCCCACTACCATCGGCGGATGACTCAGCCCTCCTGTTGACAGCAGGTATCATGCACCACACAAACCTTCATGGCAAATCGCCCACCGGGTGGAGAAAACACCGTTACATAGACATATTAAGTTTAAGGCAACTAGCACCATCCACGAGGATATAGCCAGGAGGCAATCTTAGACTTGGAACTGGATATCAGGAGTGAGGGTAGGGGTAGATAGATATTTTTGTGTATCATCTGCATAGAGATGATACCTATGGCCAAAAGAGTTGAAGAGGTCACTATGTGATAGTGTGTAGAGAGAGAAAAGGAATGGTCCCAGAACAGAACCTTGAGGTACACCAACAGACAGATTGACAGAAGATGAAGATGTTAGCAACAGAGACAGAAAATGTGCAATGAGAGATGAGAACCAGCATGGGGCTTTGTTGCAGATACCAAGATAATTTAGAATAAGCAGGAAAAGGGAGTGATCGACAGTATAAAAAGCAGAAGAGAGATCGAGTAGGATTAGTAAGGGAAAGTGAACTTGGGATTTAGCTTCAAGTAGATCTGTGAGGGAGTATATAAGAGGTTAAAAACACTCTCACTTGAGCAGACCAAAAAAAACACACCCTAGCTTGTAGGTCTCCTAGCTTAATGGAAAGGGGAGTTTAAAAAGGCAGACAGCAGATTTCTTCCTGGCTCTCATTTTGCTCTTAATCTGTGAGGGAACAGGTTGCAGAGAGCCTGTCAGGGAAAGAGTCTGAATTCCCTTTGGGATACTAGCGATTAAGGACTGTCCTGTTATTTTGCAGGCTGATGCGTTTACTTTAAAGACTCTATTCTGTATTGTTACCTGATTAATGCAACCTGCAACCCCTAACAAGGGGAATAAAGTACTTGCATTACAATTAAGTGGTGTGTGAGATCATTCCTGACCATACCTACAAGGCCGCTTCGTCACAAGATCATTTGGCTACTTTAGTAAGCACAGTCTCTGTTTAGTGATCTGTATTTAAGCCAGATTGTAAAGGGTCCAGGAGGGCATGGGAATTAATAAAGTTAATCATATGGGATAACACAAGACATTCTAGCAATTTAGAGGCAAACAGCAAGAGGGAAAGAGGGCGGTAGTTAGTAAAGCGTGTAGAATCTAGGTTGTTTTTGTGACGTTGGGCTTGGTATTTTTTAGGGTACATTATATTACGCTTTGATACAGTGTTTTTGATTTTGTTGAGAGAATTATTTGAAATAATTGAAAATTATTGTCCTTCACCCCTATACTCTGGGGTTTTATTTTGGGTTTTAGATTGGTTGTTTCTTCTGTGGAGCACCCACACATTTATATTTTTGACTACTGTATATTATTTATTATTAATTAGGGATGAGTCATGCTGCAAAATGATCATAACTTTAATGTGTTTATTCTTTGGTAGACTTGCATCATATTTATTTATTTTTGTATACTGCAGATACATTTCACTGGATTCCTAGGGATAAACAACTATCCCTGATGTCTCACTTTCCTCTGGATCTAGTAGGATGATGTTAAAGCAAAAAATAAAAAAGCACTAAATGGCCACAGATCTATTCATTCAACGGTAAGTTTCTCCTTGCAAAATTGCTTAAAAAAATGGAATGCGCTATTTGCATTATATTGATGTGTTAAACATTGTTGTCACCCTATTTATTGATAACTATTTATGCAAAAAGATTGCAACAAAAAGATATAATTTGCATGCACTTTTTTTTCTTCATTTTTCTTATATAATGAAAGAAATACCTATTCAACTTGTGGTTTGATGTATTCAAAGATGAATTATATATGCAAAGATATGTATAAAATATGCTGAAATGCATTACATATGCAAAAATATGCAACTACAGTATATGGATATGTTACGTATTATCATGGTATTTATGGAGAAAGGGCATTTACTATAATGGATTCTCACTATGGGTATCATGCAGTAAGCAGCGAAAAAATGCATTAGCCAGTTTAGCAATTAGCCATGTTTTTGGCGTGTTAAACTGGCTGTATGCTGTAAGGGGCGAATCCCTGGGGAATGAATGCGCCACCACCATTTGATGAAATGGCATGTAACCAGTGGCGGGATTGCTGCCTGGCGAGAAAATGCCGAGAAGCCGTCCCCTGCCGTGTTGTGTTTGCAGCAGAGAGAAATCCGCTGCTCTCTCGGCACAAACATCAGCACACTAAAAATTATTTTTAAAACAACTTTAATTCATAGTGTACATGTGCAAGGGGTCTCCGGAGCTGAACCGCATTGGTTTCAGGTCCGGGAACCCCCTGCTTCCCGAGATACAGACCCCTTTATGAGGTGCCGGTATCCCTTTGCATTTAAAGGTCCCGATCACGTGACCGCGGAATGTAAACAAAGCAGAGGGATACGGGCACCCCATAATGGGGTCTGTATCTCGGGAAGCAGGGGGTCCCCGGACCTAAAACAAAAGCGCTTCAGCTCCGGAGACCCTCTGCACATCTACACTATGAGTAAAACACACATATCAATAAAGACTCGTTCCTTACCTTACAGGGTATCTGCTATGGTAGCGAAGCAGCATTAATATTTATTTAATAATACTGTACAGTGAGCAGGGGGTTCCCCGAGCTGAACCGCATCACTTTGTGGACCAGGGACCCCCTGCTTCCCGAGTTACAGGCCCCGGTATGTGTGATCGGATGGGCAGTGTCGCCGCCATGTTTATAGCGTCCCATACGCTACGTGCCCGCAATAAACATGGTGTCCACACTGTAACTGATGCCCCAAACCGGGGCCTGTAACTCGGGAAGCAGGGGGTCTCTGAGCCACAAATAAATGCGGTTCAGATCAAGGGGGCCGCCTGCTCCCGCACAATATTATTAAAATACATTAATGCTGCTTCATTACCATAGCGGATAGCCGCTAAGGCAATGAAGGGGTTAACGCATAATAGCATGTTTATTGGGGACAAATGCCCCCAGTAAACATAGCAGCAATACACAACATACAATACAGTAATGGGCAACATTACTATTATCCACAAATGAATAATAGTGCAGTTGTCCATTTAAAAAACATACATAACAATAAAGACATTAAATACATATAGCACTCACCCATGTGCGGCTGCCACGATGAAGGCCATCCTCATCTTCATCCTGCCCATGCCCCATCCGCTTCTGCAAAACAGACACAAGAATAAAAACATCCAATGTAATGTCCCCTAACCCCTTAATCACCATAGCGGTTATTAACCGCTACAGTCATTAAGGGGTTCCACCCACTATACCCACATACCCTCCCCCACTAACCCCCCCACCCCCTGCGGCCTAACCACCCTCAACCACTACCCACAAGGGAGTCCTACCACATACCCTTGGGGCCAATACCCCCTCCCCCAGCACATACAGTACAATAATATGCCACATAACTATTATCCACATAGGGATAATGCATTATTTGGCCATTATTAAACACATTAAATACCATAGTAAAATAAAGAAAATTCTACTACCCTCATCAATAAGAAGGCCCCGTCACCAGCATCATCCTTGGGGTCCGTTGCCAAAATAATAAATAGCCAATACATATCAATGCCATTAACATACCAATGAACCCCTTAATTGCCTTATCGGGTACTAACCTCAAAGGTAATTAAGGGGTTAAGCCATCCTGCAATGGCAACACCACTTATGCATAACATCCTCAATGAATTAAAAACCAATTTCCTAAACAAATCTCATTTAATCATTCAATCAGAAGCCTCAAATACCACTTAAAACATTGCATTTACAGTGTATACATGTAGCATAAAATGTAAGCTACATGTACACGCTGCAAATCAATGTTAACAATACAGTAATCCAACTAAAATAGCATTACATCACAAGAAGTATACTATGTCATCCAATAAAGTCAGCATCAATGAATTAACAGATATGAATTACATCCCTAAACAATTAAAATACCATCCATACCAATTACACAATTAACTATAGCTATCGTAACAGAGAACAAGTTCAAAACATACAAGAAAGGACACCAAAAATTACAATATACTAAAGCAAGCCTCTCCATAACCTACAGTACAGCATAGAAGCCCAAAAATTACATCTCTCTAATAATAAAATACATTTAACACACATCTATGCATAGCAGCATAGCCACAATCATTTACAATATAGTAAATCAAGCTTTTACAACACTATCATTTCTTACCCTGTATGTATATATCTCTTTAGACATACATACATACATACATACAGTGGCAAGAAATGATATGCATAAAAAAAATGAACACATGAAAAAGCAAAAAAAACCACCGTTACATTAAATACATTTCTTTATTTAACTTACCATTACTTGACCCCACCGACTCCCGTTGATCAGCTTACTCACGAACCAATCCACGAACAGGAACCCATAAAATAATAAAGCAGAAAATAATAAACATTAAAATAATAAAACACGACAATCCAGGGGTCTTCTAGTTGTAATCCATCTTCATCTGTATTCTTCTACCTTCTTCCGGGGTCTTCTTCCCGTCTGGTGCCACGCCCTGGTCTTCTTTCTTCAGCAGGAGGTCCTTCCTCCTCGGCGTCTGGCTTCAAAATCAGACGACTTAGGCTTTTAAAGGCCTATGACGTCACATTTTCGTCATATGCTTCCCACGGCCCGTGATTGGGTTTTGATAACTCCTAGAAATTGTGAAATATATTTCAGTGCAAACATACATTTTTGCATGGAAACACCATTCTCGCACTTTCATATAATGAATAAGCCCCATAGTCTTTTTTTTTTCCAGGCAAATATGTCATGCTACTGTAACTCCACTATTTCCACGGTCTATATGTGCTGTGGTGGGCCTCTGTCATTCCTTTCTTAGAACACCATAATTGGACCCCTTGAATGAAACCAGACGAGACTTTTGTATATATTTACTGGTGATTTATGAACCCCTGAACACCTTAACCAGGCTGCCCTTACGTCTTATACAAAACATATATATATATATATATATATATATATGTAGAGGTATCAGTACCGTGTTAGCCGAGCTTCAATAATCAAAAAAATAAATAGATGATACCGTTCTGTGGCTAACGAAATGCTTTTATTTGTGCGAGCTTTCGAGATACACTGATCTCTTCTTCCGGCGATGTTACAATGAATGAAGCAAAAGGTAAACTTAAAAACAGTGTCTCTTGGAATGGGAAGGAACAGCACAGATAACATTCCAAGAGACACTGTTTTTAAGTTTACCTTTTGCTTCATTCATTGTAACATCGCCGGAAGAAGAGATCAGTGTATCTCGAAAGCTCGCACAAATAAAAGCATTTCGTTAGCCACAGAACGGTATCATCTATTTATTTTTTTGATTATATATATATATATATATATATATATATGTGTGTGTGTGTGTAACACCCCTACCCCCCCCCCCCCCCGGCAGCAGGGTGTAGGGTGTACATGTGTGAACAGGGTTCTGCTCCGCTCCCGATGGGATTAGAGTGTCAGCTCCTTGGTCAGTTACCTGGGATCTCAGGGTTCTCTCTGTTGGGTTCAGGCCTTGGCTGTAATGGAGGGTAGTTGGTGGTTGGAAGAACCGGACAAGAGAAGACATAGGGCGCCATGATCTTTTGCAACTCACAGGTATTTTATTGTCAGGCACAACAGTTCCAGGCTTGCACAGGATCAATTGTTTTCATATAGAGCACAATACTTCATTAGACAGGTTGCCTGTATAATGCTCTCTTCAGGGCAAGTTATGTCTCCAGACAGGTACTCCAGATCCACATGGAGGGGGGGAAATTCCATATACAAAAAAAACTGCCACTCTTCAAAAACTGTCTTAACTGTCATCTCTCATAGCTTCACTGGTTGCCTAGCAACATGTAACTGCAGCCTCTCTTCTCTGTCCCTATTCAAAACTGCCAGCGCAGGTTCCCTAGCACTGAAAAGGCCTTAATTGCAAATGCAGCCACCCTATTGACTAAACCTCAGCATGTGACATTCCCGAGGCTCATGGGACTTGTAGTCCCTGTCTTGAGCCTTTCCCTATTAGCCGCCCTCATGGGTTCCTACTGCGCTTGCGCGAGTTCTGCACACGCGCAATCAACTACAAAATGGCGACACCCTGCAAAGGGAGCCGTCAGAGCTTCCGGCGATCGCTCGCCCTATCTATGGGCCGCAACTTTTGTGCACCTGATTGCTCCGCCCCTCCCCCCAGCAGCACCTCATCTCTTGCGCATGCGCGAAGCTCCATAATGGCCGCCGCTCATGCTATCCGTTCTGCGCATGCACGGCCAATCGTAACATGGCTAACGCGAGTCGTCTCACGCATCTGCGCATGCGCGAACCCTACGCGCGTGCGCAAGCATAACAAACATGGCAGCGCCCTGCAGAGGGCGCCGCCGGAAAGCCCTTTGCCACCCGCAACAGCCCCCCACAGTAGCGGAGGTAAGGGGGGGGGAACGTAGGACCGGGGAGCCAGATGGGACCTGGCTATATATATATATATATATATATATATATATATATATATAATAATCAAAAAGCACCCTTATTATCATACAGACAACCCCATAATCTCAAGAATATTATGGTGAGGAGTAAAGTATTCAGCAGTACAACTGAATGCGGGACGAAACCATGCCAGGACCCAAGATGCAAAACCTGCGCAATGCTCTACACAGCGGACACAATACAAATACCACACAGGAATCGGGAATACAAAATCAGAGGAAGGTTCACCCGTTCCTCCAGCAATGTCGTGTACCTCATCATGTGCATGAAATGCCCAGGGGGCTGCTACTACATAGGTGAGACAGGGCAAGGGCTAAACAAGAGAATGAACCTGCATCGCCACAGCATCACGCACGGAACAAGAGACAGTCCTGTCGGCGAACATTTCTCTGACTCTGGCCATAAGATGAATGATCTGAGGGTTGCCATACTCAAAGGTAATCTTAAAACACCGAAAGAGAGACGGTTGCATGAATACAAATTTATGCTACTGTTCGGGACACTTAGCGGTGGCCTAAACAGAGATCGAAATTTTATGAGTCATTACTGACACAAGTGAACTCTCTTCCCATGAGCGCTATAGGCCATGTCTGAACATACTGTGCTATATGTATGCACACACAGCTGTTTCTTACACATACTAATACTCCTTGATTTTCCATCCCTATACACCTATAGGGACCACATAGTATCCACACACACTTTTAGTTGTACTACAATTTCTCACATTTCCACACATACCCACACCATTTATATCCACTCCCACTCCACACACACCTTTTGTAAAGCACTGTATATACTGTGGGCTCTCCATTTATTTATATTCACACAGATACACACACACACTCTTACATCACTTGCTTTCAGGAACCTTTTGACACCTCTAGCCATAAAACACATCCACACCGGGGGAAGTAGTAGCACAGATAACATTCCAAGAGACACTGTTTTTAAGTATACCCTTTGCTTGCTTCATTCATTGTAACATCGCCGGAAGAAGAGATCAGTGTATCTCGAAAGCTCGCACAAATAAAAGCATTTTGTTAGCCACAGAACGGTATCATCTATTTATTTTTTGATTATTGAAGCTCGGCTAACACGGTACTGATACCTCTACCTCATATATATATATGTACATTTGCAACTCACAATAAACAAAAATGCTGCGCTATTGTCCAGTAGGTAAGGACTAGTAAGTCCCAGTGCACATTTTATTGCCAACACTGTGTTGGAGCTCACGTTATAAAAAATGGCATGTAGTCACGTTGCCGGGTGACACATTTGTGAGGAATTGCAGGAAAAGGCATTCTGCTGTCCTGTTGCAATTTGACAACCCGGCAAGTATCTTGATCTCTCTTCCTTTGGTCTCTTTTCCTCTCTCTTTCTCTGTGTGTAGAGAAGGAGTTTCTGCGGCTATCTCTAACTTTCTTTTTTTGACTTGAAATCTCATACAATTCTCCCCTCTCACCTTTGTGAATGTCAGTCTGTCTGTTAATCAGCTCTCATTGTCACCTGAGATTTCTCTCCGTCTCAGAGTTGAGGCAGTTGGACTTTTTCTGTGTCTGACAGCCTGCTCGAACATTCCATCCAATCCCATATCTCTTGTCATGTGTTGCAAGGCAGACCAGAACAGTGTCTACCATTCCACATTGCACCATGTGATAAGTGCAGACCAACTCTGCATTTTTAACAGTCAATGCCGGTGCAATAGTACTTGGTGCCCTAGGCAAATCTTTAGCTTGTGCCCCCCCCCATACACACTCAATTAACTTGCAGATTTATATATATATATATATATATATATATATTTATATATATATATAACTGAAAAATTAAAATGTTATACCTAATAATATAGTTAATGCATAAACCCCCCACCCTCTCTCACTGTCATTCTCTCTCTTCCTCTCTCTCTCTCTGTCTGTCATTCTCTCTCTCTTGCTCTCTCTCTGTCATTCTCTCTCAGTCATTCTCTCCCTCTCTCTCTGTCATTCTCTCTCGGTCATTCTCTCCCTCTCTCTCTGTCATTCTCTCTCTGTCATTCTCTCTCTCTCTCTCTCTCTCTCTCTCTCTGTCTGTCATTCTCCCTCTCTCTCTCTGTCTGTCATTCTCCCTCTCTCTCTCTGTCTGTCATTCTCCCTCTCTCTCTCTGTCTGTCATTCTCTCTCTCTCTCTGTGTCATTCTCTCTCTTTCGCTCTCTCTCTGTCTCTTTGTCATTCTCTCTCTCTCTGTCATTCTCTCTCTCTCTGTCATTCTCTCTCTCTCTGTCATTCTCTCTCTCTCTGTCATTCTCTCTCTCTCTGTCATTCTCTCTCTCTCTGTCATTCTCTCTCTCTCTCTGTCATTCTCTCTCTCTCTGTCATTCTCTCTCTCTCTGTCATTCTCTCTCTCTATCTCTCTCTCTCTCTGTCATTCTCTCTCTCTCTCTCTCTGTCATTTTTTTTCTCTCTCTCTGTCATTCTCTCTCTCCTGTCATTTTCTCTCTCTCTCTCTGTCATTATGTCTCTCTCTGTCATTCTCTCTCTCTCTGTGTCATTTTTTCTCTCTCTCTCTCTCTGTCATTTTCTCTCTCTCTCTCTCTCTCTCTCTCTGTCATTCTCTCTCTCTCTCTGTAATTCTCTCTCTCTCTCTCTGTGTCTGTCATTCTCTCTCTCTCTCTCTGTCATTCTCTCTCTCTCTCTGTCATTTTCTCTCTCTCTGTGTCACTGTCTCTGCCTGTCTCTGTCTCTGTCTCTCTCTCTCTCTCTGTCTGTCTGTCATTCTCTCTCTCTCTGTCATTCTCTCTCTCTCTCTCTCTCTCTCTCTCTCTCTCTCTCTCTCTCTCTCTCTCTCTCTCTCTCTCTCTCTCTCTGTCATTCTCTCTCTCTCTGTCATTCTCTCTCTCTATCTCTGTCATTCTCTCTCTCTCTGTCATTCTCTCTCTCTCTCTCTCTCTCTCTCTCTCCTCTCTCTCTCTCTCTCTCTCTCTCTCTCTCTCTCTCTCTCTCTCTCTGTCATTCTCTCTCTCTCTGTCATTCTCTCTATCTCTGTCATTCTCTCTCTCTCTGTCATCTCTCTCTCTCTCTCTGTCTGTCATTCTCTCTCTCTCTCTCTCTCTCTCTCTCTCTCTCTCTCTCTCTCTCTCTCTCTCTCTCTCTCTCTCTCTCTCTCTCTCTCTCTCTCTCTCTCTGTCATTCTCTCTCTCTCTCTGTAATTTTCTCTCTGTCTCTGTCTGTCTCTGTCTGTCTCTGTCTCTCTCTCTCTGTCTGTCATTCTCTCTCTCTGTCTGTCTGTCTGTCTCTCTCTCTCTCTGTCATTCTCTCTCTCTCTCTGTCATTCTCTCTCTCTCTCTGTCTGTCTGTCTTTCTCTCTCTCTCTGTCTGTCTCTCTCTCTCTCTCTCAATCTCTCTCTGTCTCTCTCTCTCTCTCTCTGTCATTCTCTCTCTCTCTCTCTGTCATTCTCTCTCTCTCTCTGTCTGTCTGTCTCTGTCTCTGTCTGTCTCTCTCTCTCTCTCTCTCAATCTCTCTCTGTCTGTCTTTCTCTCTCTCTCTCTCCCTGTCTGTCTGTCTGTCTGTTTTCTCTCTCTCTCTCTGTGTGTGTTATTCTCTCTCTCTCTCTGTCATTTTCTCTCTCTCTCTGTCATTCTCTCTCTCTCTCTCTCTGTCTGTCATTCTCTCTGTCATTCTCTCTCTTTCTCTGTCTGTCATTCTCTCTGTCATTCTTTCTCTCTCTCTCTCTTTCTCTCTCTGTCATTCTCTCTATCTCTCTCTGTCATTCTCTCTCTCTCTGGTGTCATTCTCTCTCTCTCTCTCTCTCTCTCTCTCTCTCTCTGTCATTCTCTCTCCCCCTCTCATTTTCTCTGGCATTCTCCCCCTCTCTTTCAGTCATTCTCCCCCCCCCCCCTCACTCTCATTCTCTCGCCCCCTCTCTCTATGTTATTTTCTTCCACCCTTTCTCTGTCATTCTTTCCCCCTCTCTGTCTCTGTCATTCACTCCCTCTCTCTCTATCATTCTCTCCCTCTCTCTCTCTCTCTGCCATTCTCTCTCCCTGACACACACGCAAAACAGAACAAATACACACAGGACAGCCACAGAAAATACACACAACAGGACCGAGCAGAACACACATACACACCCACACTGACACATGAAACAGAACAGAGCAGGACACACAGGACAGAGACACGCAGCCTTATCTTTCTCCGCTCAATTCTTAGCCATGCCCCAGTCTCCTTACACCTCCTCCTGATTGGCTCCTGCTGTGTAATGCAGCCAATCAGGATTCAGAAAACTTCCCAGCCACCTAGTTAATGCCCTGCTCTGGGAGATCGGGGGAAACCCCTCACTAAACAAACTAGCGGTTTCCACCCAACAAATTATGCCCCCCAATCGGCTGCCTAGTTGCCTTAATGGTTTAACCGGCCCTGTTAGCAGTATACACACATTTGTACACGATACACACAATAACACGTCACTCACCATAGACAAACAACAAAAAATACCCGGTGCACAGGGAAAAGGAGAATAACTACACAAACACACAAAATTGTGATCACAGAGGGTCACCACAGCCCCTGAAAATTGCACTCAAAGTAGGTCACACCAATGGTATTAGTATGGCCAATATGAAAACTAGAATAGCCACACCCTACAAATAGGGTGGAACGCTATATGGTCACACATGAGCACAATCGAAAAAAAATAATAAATGTTTAATATATTATAACAATATTAAAACCCGACAAAACATTAAAGTACTAATTACTTTATTAAGTAATTGATTAAAATCCCCACGCACAGGGTGGAGGCAGATAAATGAGATTTATACATTGCACTAACAGTGTCACTCACATATAACCATATAACAGATCAAATGCACACACATATAGCCAATAAAGCCTACAGCAATAAAGACAGTTGTAGCATGTCAATGCTGTGGGTTGGAGGGGAAGTGTGCAGGGAATAGGTATACAGGGCCCAAGTGAAACTCTATGGTTTATAATGGCTGTAAGTGAAAACATACGACCTGTTTCTCAGTCACAATGTGTGTTCTGTGTCATTGTGTCACTTTGTGGGGGGCAGGGGCAGCAGCCGCTGCAGTACGGGTAGTGGGTAAGGAGGGGTCACGCCGCAAGGGACGTGGCCCCCGATTCCTTACACTTTGACCGAAATAAGGGTCCGGAGCAAGATCTGTCTGTGTCTCCTACCACACACGCGTGATGGTCAACGGAATGACGTCACCTGACCCCGACGTACGTTTCACGCGTCACCGAGCGCTTTCTCAAGGGGGTGGAGTGATGATAGTGTGTAATGTGTGACCTCATATACCCTCCTCCTCAGGGAGGAATGGTCAAAATTGCCCAATAACATCACATGCTGTGTTGAGTGGGCGGCGGGTGAAAATGCCCCTAGTAACCGCCAAACATATACACAAACAAAAGGAATCAAAAATAGCAAGAGGGGAGGGAAAGAGGGGGCAGATGGGAGAAGACGAAAGAGTGGAGAGAAAAGACAGACAGCGCAGACCAAACCCCTAAAAGGCTAGTGACCCTGAATACAATAAAGGAAGGGTCACATTGTGTGAAATACCTATATAGAGGTAATGTATAAACCACTAATGCCCTAAAAAGGGGTAAAAGTGGATACATATAAGGGCATCAGATAGTAGATAGACCACCATATAAGAGATTGCATCATTAAACAGTCCACTTCTTGCACCAATCATGTAAAAATGCAATCCCTGTATGTATAACAGGGCAATAATGCAGTCAGGATACCAGGAGGCAAAATAATATAGTAATACACCACACTATCAAATTGTACAATACAAATTATTATTATGTATTATTAAGATGATGAGAAGTTTTCAAATTGCTAAAATAATTAATAGAAAACACGCTAATGTCTGTAGTTAATGGTGGAAATAACTGAAATTATACTGTAATATATGCAGAGCGCCAACAGGGTGGGTATGCCGGGGTTGGTGGCCCGGGCCTCTGGCCAGGCCCGTCTGCCGGTCCTCTCGCGGTTGGGCCCTGGCTCTCCCTTAGCAGCAGCCTGCATGACTCTATCCCTCTGTCACACGCCAACGGGCCTCCCTGACGTCAGTGCGCCAGAAGCGCTCTGACATCAGCGCTCTCTGCTTCCGGCGTGCGACGGCATTAGAGGGAGGCCTGTCGGAAGCTCGGCGTGGGACAGAAGGATAGAGGCATGCAGGCTGCTGCTGAGGGGAGAGTCAGGGTCAAGCTGCAAGCTCACCAGTAGCCGGGCCTGGCCAGAGGTTGACCCCAACTTGCAGTGCTGGCCGCCGGGCCCCCACATCCACTGGATCCGGCCTGATCATCCACAAGGTAAGTCTTTTTTTTATATGTATTGAGCTAGTCTTTTTAATATATAATGGAGGGTGGGAATCTTTTTGCATATGTATTTGGATTTGGGGGTCTTTTAATATGTATTGGGGGGACTTGGGGGAATTTTTATATGTATTGGGGGGGTTGGGAGAATTTCTATATGTATTGGTGGGCTTGGGGGTATTTTTATATGTATTGGGGGGCTTGGGGGAATTTGTATATGTATTGGGAGGGGGCTTGGGGTATTTTTATATGTATTGGGGGGGCTTAAGGGAATTTTTAAATGGGTTGGGGTATTTTTTATATGTATTGGTGAGGGTTGTTTTTTTTATATGATGTGTGTGGAGTGCCCGAGCAGGTATATCTACAAGTGCACCAACAATACACGAGGGCAGCGCTGTCACACATTTGGGGGTGGGATTGGCTATTGATGCCTGGACACTGGGACACTGGTGCTCCTGCACCCAAGTACTGTGGGGATATTCCACGGGTCGATATATATATATATTTATATAAATATATATTGTATTGTTATATGTTATGTTGCATTGTTCCCGTTATAAATTACTGTCCAGTATATACTGCTACATATACCCTTGTGTGCGATTACTGACTGTATTTTCTTGGGAGGGGCTATCCCACTGTGTGCGTATCCTTCCCAGGTGGAGGCGCTGTTAGTATATTCATTACACACACACCAGGCTCCCAGTGGTGGAGGATCAGGCCTCCTTTTTGCCACTCAGGTAATAGCAGCACACGTGGTCACCCTAGACACAGGGGGAAAGGGGGCTACATTATTAATATGGGAAAACAGTGACCATTGCTTTGACAAGATTTTAGCTGGCCTCTTGGTTTGGTTATCTGGTAAAAAAGGACCACTTGTCAAAAAAACAAAACTAGGGGCTTCCTTTATATATAATGTTATATTGTGGTAATATTTTTGTTGGAAAATACCGCAATTGTGGTATTGTTAAATATTGATAGTATATGAATGCTCTGGCTAGTCTCTATCCTTAATCACTGTCTGTTCCTTCATTATGGCAAAGATACAGGTTGGTCACAGTGAAGGAATGTATTGTTGGATATTACAGTCTTATTATGAAACGTTGGTGAAGACTTTCAAGTGTCCTGTCACTCTTGTCATAATTTTGCACCTGATTTACGTCTGACTCAAGGTGAGATATACAGTAGGCATTTTCCTTGGTTGTTTGCATTCTCTTATGTCTCTGAACAACCAGAACAAAATAATTATAGCTGGTTCAGTAGTCATATGGAATACATTTTTAAGCTACAGTATGTGAAGAAGCAAGAGAGTTCAGAACACAGGGAATACAAAGACCATATAGACACATGTTTGTGAAGGAAAATATCTAATTTGGTGAACTGGATCAACAATCAAACATGCTTCAGATCTCTCTGGACTAAACAGGCATAAACAGCATGATTTTCATGTGTAAGAGGGAATCCTCTGGGATTGTCTAGAATAGGGAGGTGTAAGCAAAAGAAATGGTAATAAGACTTTTGTGTGTGTTTTTATTAAGTGATGTTAATACGTGCCCAAATAACAACAATAATTCCAAAAGTGAGTAAATTTTCCACAGAATTGAAGCAGACTTTGAGTTATTGCAGTACCTCATGCTTGCAAGACATGTTTATTTAATTACAGTACATACAGTATATGGAACTGAACCAGCATGGTTGTGTTGTAAACAAAATTTTAATAATAAACAACATCTGGGAGAATTTATAAAGCATTAAATGGAGAAATATGTATTGTATTTACTATGGCATTCCATGGCAGTCTTAATGCCACCTGTACCTTGTTCTATGTGGTTAAAAACTGGAAAGTCTCGAAAACAGCAATGATTTACAGTATTTAAATCTCTGTGTGCAAAGTGGGTTTAATACTTCATCAGCAAGAACAAAACTGAATGCACGGCTCACTGGTGTGGCCATAAATCAATAATAAGTTCTCCTTAATAGTGACACATATCGATGAGTGGGCTGCTGCTTTCCAAATATCCACCCAGTCAACCAAATCCAAAGCTTTTTTCAATTTACGCTCCCATTGCAGGATATAACCAGCTCTCATTTTGCAGCTCAGGAGAAATAATAGCTTGTAAACATTGGAGGTTATATTAGAGAGGTCTACTCTTTCCTAGATCTGTCTCAGCATCTCCCCACATGAAATCCCTCTCCTGGCTTCTGATCAAATCCCGTATCTCACACTCCATTCTTCTCCTCACTTTTAAAGCTTTACACTCTTCTGCCCCTCCTTACATCTCAGCCCTAATTTCTCGTTATGCACCATCCAGACTCTTGCGTTCTTCTCAAGGATGTCTTCTTTCTACCCCCTTTGTATCTAAAGCCCTCTCCCGCCTTAAACATTTTTAACTGACTGCCCCACACCTCTGGAATGCCCTTCTTCTCAGTACCCGACAAGCGCCCTCTCTATCCACCTTTAAAACCCACCTTAAGACACACTTGCTTAAAGAAGCATATGAATAGCACTGTGGATATTCTGAACACATGATACATAAAGCTTGGCCTCCTGCAGACGCACTTACCAGAACTCCCTCCTATTGTCTCTGTACGTTCTCCCTACCTACCAATTATACTGTAAGCTCCTCGGAGCAGTGAGTCCTCTGCCTTAATGTTACTTTTGTGTCTGAAGCACTTATTCCCATGATCTGTTACTTATATTATCTGTTATTTATTTGATTACCACATGTATTACTACTGTGAAGCGCTATGTACATTAATGGCGCTATATAAATAAAGCCATACAATAGACATTTAAAACCAGAGACAGAACATAAACACAGACAAAGCTCAGTTTTAGCACATCCAGTGAAACCCCCAAAATAACCACAACATATATATAAGCATATGAGTGTCACAGAGGAGTGCTACTGAGCATGGCAATATATATTTAAAACCAGAGACAGAACATAAAACACAGACAAAGCTCAGTTTTAGCACATCCAGTGAAACTCATACACGGTACAGTGCCTAAATATATATGTATAAATATCTATTAAGTAAAATGGGCTTTTAGTTTGACATTTTTGGCCAAAATTGTTGTAAGCCCCTGAGCCAACTTCACGGCAGACCACAATTCAGGGGTCCCTAACGCTAATATAAATTCTTAATAACCTGTGTAATAACAGGAAGAATGATTTATAGTAAATCTGTCAATATTAGTTGCAAAGTTCTAAGTCTGATTGAAGCCTTTATTAACCTGTACATTACCAGGAAAAGCACTCTGTATTAGAGTTGTCACAACCATCCTGCAAGCAAACAAGTTCCCCTGTGTGGAAGATGCTATGGAGTGAGCCCTTAACCATTTAAATGTGGCAGGGGGTGAGCTTAAATTAAGTAGGAGGTTGCCAACCTCCAATCAGCCAAGACTAGCTGAAACACAATTGTGAAATATACTGGACACCTAACAAGCTACTATTGAACCCCCAAAATAACCACAACATGTATATAAGCATATGAGTGTCACAGAGGAGTGCTACTGAGCATGGCAATATATATTTAAAACATACTGGACACCTAACAAGCTCCTATTAAACCCCCAAAATACCCACAAAATATATATTTAAGCATATGAGTATCAGAGGAGTGCTACTGAGCATGGCAATATGCATTAAAACCAGAGACATAACATAAAACACAGACAAAGCTCAGTTTTTTGCACATCTAGTGAGACTCATACACGGTACAGTGCCTAAATATATATGGATAAATATCTAATAAGTAAATGGTCTTTTAGTTTGACATTTTTGGCCAAAATTGTTGTAAGCCCCTGAGCCAACGCCAAGGCAGACCACATATCAGGGGTCCCTAACGCTAATATAAATTCTTAATAACCTGTTTAATAACAGGAAGAATGATTTATAGTAAATCTGTCAATATTAGCTGCAAAGTTCTGTCTGACTGAAGCTTTTATTAACCTGTACATTACCAGGAAAAGCACTCTGTATTAGAGATGTCACAGCCAAACTGCAAGCAGGCAAGTTCCCCTGAGTGGAAGATGCTATGGAGTGAGCCCATAACCATTTAAATGTGGGAGGGGGTGAGCTTAAATTAAGTAGGAGGTTGCCAACCTCCAATCAGCCATGACTAGCTGGACAAGAATTGTAAAACATACTGGACACCTAACAAGCTCCTATTAAACCCCCAAAATACCCACAACATATATATAAGCATATGAGTATCAGAGGAGTGCTACTGAGCATGGCAATATGCATTAAAACCAGAGACATAACATAAAACACAGACAAAGCTCAGTTTTTAGCACATCTAGTGAGACTCATACACGGTACAGTGCCTAAATATATATGGATAAATATCTAATAAGTAAATGGTCTTTTAGTTTGACATTTTTGGCCAAAATTGTTGTAAGCCCCTGAGCCAACGCCAAGGCAGACCACATATCAGGGGTCCCTAACGCTAATATAAATTCTTAATAACCTGTTTAATAACAGGAAGAATGATTTATAGTAAATCTGTCAATATTAGCTGCAAAGTTCTGTCTGACTGAAGCTTTTATTAACCTGTACATTACCAGGAAAAGCACTCTGTATTAGAGATGTCACAGCCAAACTGCAAGCAGGCAAGTTCCCCTGAGTGGAAGATGCTATGGAGTGAGCCCATAACCATTTAAATGTGGGAGGGGGTGAGCTTAAATTAAGTAGGAGGTTGCCAACCTCCAATCAGCCATGACTAGCTGGACAAGAATTGTAAAACATACTGGACACCTAACAAGCTCCTATTAAACCCCCAAAATACCCACAACATATATATAAGCATATGAGTATCAGAGGAGTGCTACTGAGCATGGCAATATGCATTAAAACCAGAGACATAACATAAAACACAGACCAAGCTCAGTTTTTAGCACATCTAGTGAGACTCATACACGGTACAGTGCCTAAATATATATGGATAAATATCTAATAAGTAAATGGTCTTTTAGTTTGACATTTTTGGCCAAAATTGTTGTAAGCCCCTGAGCCAACGCCAAGGCAGACCACATATCAGGGGTCCCTAACGCTAATATAAATTCTTAATAACCTGTTTAATAACAGGAAGAATGATTTATAGTAAATCTGTCAATATTAGCTGCAAAGTTCTGTCTGACTGAAGCTTTTATTAACCTGTACATTACCAGGAAAAGCACTCTGTATTAGAGATGTCACAGCCAAACTGCAAGCAGGCAAGTTCCCCTGAGTGGAAGATGCTATGGAGTGAGCCCATAACCATTTAAATGTGGGAGGGGGTGAGCTTAAATTAAGTAGGAGGTTGCCAACCTCCAATCAGCCATGACTAGCTGGACAAGAATTGTAAAACATACTGGACACCTAACAAGCTCCTATTAAACCCCCAAAATACCCACAACATATATATAAGCATATGAGTATCAGAGGAGTGCTACTGAGCATGGCAATATGCATTAAAACCAGAGACATAACATAAAGCACAGACAAAGCTCAGTTTTTAGCACATCTAGTGAGACTCATACACGGTACAGTGCCTAAGTGCCACATTTAAATGGTTATGGGCTCACTCCATAGCATCTTCCACTCAGGGGAACTTGCCTGCTTGCAGTTTGGCTGTGACATCTCTAATACAGAGTGCTTTTCCTGGTAATGTACAGGTTAATAAAAGCTTCAGTCAGACAGAACTTTGCAGCTAATATTGACAGATTTACTATAAATCATTCTTCCTGTTATTAAACAGGTTATTAAGAATTTATATTAGCGTTAGGGACCCCTGATATGTGGTCTGCCTTGGCGTTGGCTCAGGGGCTTACAACAATTTTGGCCAAAAATGTCAAACTAAAAGACCATTTACTTATTAGATATTTATCCATATATATTTAGGCACTGTACCGTGTATGAGTCTCACTAGATGTGCTAAAAACTGAGCTTTGTCTGTGTTTTATGTTATGTCTCTGGTTTTAATGAATATATATTTAAAACCAGAGACAGAACATAAAACACAGACAAAGCTCAGTTTTAGCACATCCAGTGAAACTCATACACGGTACAGTGCCTAAATATATATGTATACAGGTTATTAAGAATTTATATTAGCGTTAGGGACCCCTGAATTGTGGTCTGCCGTGAAGTTGGCTCAGGGGCTTACAACAATTTTGGCCAAAAATGTCAAACTAAAAGACCATTTTACTTAATAGATATTTATACATATATATTTTCCTTACACAATACACTGTCGCATAGCTACTGAAATATCAGGTAGGATACCATAGGATTGAATTCTGTTTGGACAAGATAATAGAATCCAATCTAGTAAGAAATGGTTATGAGATTTTAGGTTTGTCAATGTGGGTTGGGAACTTAGTTGAGTTAGATTTAATGACGAGTTGTTCCGTATTTTGTTGTTTTTAGGGTCAAAATCACAAAGAACTAACAGAAAAACCCTTCCCATTCAGAGAAGAGATTGTGCCAAGAAAGTGAGTGATATCAGCCAGAGATTGTAGTGCAGTTAAAGGGGGGCGGTAGATGCCAGCAATAAGAATAGGCTTGGAGAAGGGGAGGCACATTTTACCAACAGTGATATCAAAAGAGGATGGGCTTGGGGGAGCAATTTAGCAGTGTAAATTGTAAGGAATCTTCAATATAAAATCGCATCACTCCTCCCTAGAGATGTTTCCTAGAAATAGAATATCCTTGAATGGAGATAGATACAACAAGGGTTTTAGGAGTTAGCCAGGCTTCTGGGAGAATTATGGCTTTATGCTTATGCAGAAGGAACCATGCCCTTAGTTCGACAATAAGCTTTGAATATTTATAGGGGCGACAGTCCTTTTTGGAATTTAAAATGAGCATTTTCAGGGGTATGGAACAGAGTTGAAAAGGGGTGGGTGAATGGGTTGAATTCAAGATCCCCTGTACATAGAGTAACAGTATAATTAAACGTGGCTAATTGTTTGCAGGCTGTAAAGTTGAAACAGTATATACAATTGACGCTCGCTCTAAACTGAGAGGGTGCTACCCAAGGATTAATGATTCCTAGGAAGCTATGGAGAACTAACAGATGTAGGAGAGAAAGAGAAAAATCCTTTAGAGTAGGTTAACTCCTACATAAATCCCTTCGTGTGTATTAACACTTTAGTGTATATTAACACATCAAAGCTAGTAAGAGTTTAGAAAACCTTTTTACATATCAAAAGGACCAAGTGAAAATAGAATTGTTACAGCGGACCTCTTGGGATAATGCCAAGCCGCTGGGGTGGAGTCTGGCCTTACAGGAGTATGACCTCACCATACAGCACAAGAAGGGGAGTGAGCACGGCAATGCCGATGGACTTTCCCGGCAGGACGATCCAGGGCTGGCTAAGCTCAGACCTCCAGGCCTCATGCTTGGAGATCAACCCATTGGGGTCGCGTAAATGTGACTGCTTTTAATAAAGGTCAATCCCTTCATTACCCCTACCTGTCAAAAATACATCTGTCTTATGTGTATATATACAGTATATTTATGTATTATATTGCCTGGTTCCAGCACTTCAGGGACCAGGGGTTGATTTTGTTTTCAGCTGAAATGTGGCCAAATGGTCTGTAATGGTCCCAAGTAACTTTTTGCATGTAATTGGGTATTCACTTTGGGGAGGGAGACCACTAGCTAGAAGAGATAATATCAGCTCTTTGTTAGCTGTGAGCGAAGAGTGTTTTAGTTGTGGAAGAGTTTCATAAGAAGAAGCAGCTTGACAAAGAGCTGTGTGCAACGGGGAGACGCTGCAGATAATTTTGCATGTAAGGGAGCACGGGTTAAATCTCTTTAGGGAGATCCCAGCACCTAGATTTATAGGGTACCCCAGTTTCCCTATTGTGTGTGTGTTGTTTTGCTGTAAATAGCTGTGGATATTTATTTTTCCAATAAATTAATTTTATAAACTTTGTGTTTCTGTCTGGCGAATTGATTCCTGGCGTGTTAGTGCTGGTCTCCCGTGACAATCTCTATCTTTATTTTTCACCTTGGTAAGAGCCATTTTCTCCAAATAGTTTTTAATCTCAACTTAATTTTGGGAAGTGGGACAAGACCCATCTGCAACATTATACAATTAATGTGGAGATAGACAGCACTCAAAAACATTTCTTAAAGCAAGATCCAGGGTGCTCAAGGGAACAGAGAGGACCCTTATTCCTCCAAGTAATATTAATGGAAAAAGGGGGCAGGGGATCCCCAGCACTCATTGAACATACAAAGATATATAAAAAATAGGAATATGCTCAAATAGAAATATTTAATCATGAAAGCACAAGAACATAACGCTGGAACAATGTCATACACGTGAGCAGCAAACTAACTCTAACTGTGATCAATACTCTCAAGGTGCAATGGAAAAGCACAGGGGGAGAGAAAGACAAGGAAAAACAACACGGGAGAGGGAAAGAAAAAGGGGGGAAAGGGAAAATAAGGGGGCAACATTTCGGGGTAATGACCCCTTCCTCAGACCCGTTCCCTAAGGTCCAACAGACCAAAGGTACTTCTCTATAACCTGTGCCCCTAACACACTAAAAAAAACCAAAGAGATCAGCTAGCAATACCAGATTCACAGAAAATAAGCAAATGCTGAGTAAAAAAGTCCAAAAGCAACAAGAGGAGAAACTGTCTTATAACTTATTTAGTAGCCTAAACACATTAAAAGGGCCAATGTATAATTCACTAACTACAGTATGTACAAACTGTTAGCAATGTAATCTACACAAGTGATCTTGGTGGTGATCAAGAGGACCAGCGAATTCCATGTCTGTATGATAAGATCTGAGCCATAACCAGTGTCCAGGGATAGAGGTGGGTAGAGACAACTGCAGTTCAAGGATGGATCGCAGCACTTCCTGTCAATGCTGAACATTAGGTCACATAATTCAGAAAAAGGAGAAAAAACGTGGATATACCAGTGGACAGAGCTGTAAGAATAAGAGCAAATGTTAATGGGTTTAGGGTACTAAATGAGTTATAAGACAGTGGGTATGATTTTACTTTTCAAAGGATGTATATGTGGTTATTGATTTACACTTGCTTTTTGTCTCCCTTTGTCTCAAATACCCCTTGGAGATATGCTGTTCTTGCTGGCTGTATTCACTCTGCTCTTCCCGATGGCTCGTTGTTTCACTATCCTGGTTATCACCGTGATAATGGAGGACGCTTGCAGTGGAATCTGCTAGCGCATGTGCATATTCCTGTGTGTGCGCTCGGTGACTTCCCCTGAACGTCAGCGTGGCAATGCATTGGCTAGTCATTATTAGGTGTTAGTGCACATGCACAGGAATATTTGTTTACCTCTTCTTCCACATTGGGGCGGTCCCATGATGATGCATGGCGGAAGTCCTCACCAACAGAAGCAGCCTAGCCGAGCCTCACCCCACCCACCTGTGATGTAATTGCTGGCAGCGTATTTCAATCTGGATCAGACATCAGCTCCAGCAGCAGCTCCTTCTTTAGCAGCAGGAGGTTGAGATACAGAGATAAATTTGTCGGAGTACAGTGACGTTGGATTCGTCCAGAGCAAGTGCAGTATACACAGTTTCTCCTCTTGTTGCTTTTGGACTTTTTCTCTCTTAGCGTTTGCTTATTTTCTATGAATCTAGTATTGCTACCTGCTCTCTTTGGGGTTTGTTAGTGTGTTAGGGGTGGAGGGTATAGGGAAGTACCTTTGGTCTGTTGGAAGGGATCATTACCCCAAAACGTTGCCCCTTATTTTCCCTTGTCCCCTTTTTTTCTTCTCCCTACTGTGTGGTGTTTCCTTATCTTTCCCTCCCCTGTGCATTTCCCTTGCACCCTGAGAGTATTGATCACTGTTAGAGTTAGTTTAACAAAAGTGCACACAAGTGCAATATAATTTAAGATTGCAGTGCATCAATTTTATGCTAAAAATGCCATTTGTTACGCTTGGTACATAGGCCCTTCAGTGTCTTTGAAATCGCACATACTCTAGTGACCTCCAAAAGCTGAAGAAACTAAGGCTGCGTAGAGTTGGACTCGAAATCCTTAAAATCTGAACTGGCTCACAGCACTTAGTCAGAGGTACACTCTGGGAATTTTTTTAATGACGTCCGCTAAACAGGCTGAGAAATGTGAACTGTATTGTGCAAGTTAGATGCGACCTTAACAAACCCTGATTTGACACTATGCTCTTTCCTTATACCACATTGACCACATCCAGTTTCCAACTGAAGAGTATATCTGCCAGCTAACTTCAGTAAACAGTGTGATAAAATTCCAGTCTTGCAAAATATCAAAAGAAAGATGTTGAAAGTAGAAAATGCGAATGTTTAATAATATATGAAATAGATTAAAAATATAGGAGCTAGACCCAACCAAAACCCAATAAATAAGTCAGAAAATAAAGCAGACATAGAGTTATATAAATACAATGGTAGAGCTGCTACTAACATACTGTACTTGTGCAGTCAGTTTATTTGAACACATGTCGCAGGCAATAGCTTATTTTTTGTGCGTGCAACTGGCGTCTTCTCCCACTGGCTCATTGTGTGTTTCCTACTGCAATGCATCAACGAGATCAATAACGGCTGCTACAACTGCATGTACATATGTACAGTTAGATCCGGAAATAATTGGACACTGACACAATTTTCATAATTTTGACTCTGTACGCCACCACAGTGGATTTGAAATGAAACAACCGAGATGCAATAGAAGTGCAGACTTTCAGCTTTAATTCAAGGGGTTGAACAAAAATATTGTATGAAACGTTTAGGAATTGCAACCATTTTCATACACAGTCCCCTTATTTCAGGGGCTCAAATGTAATTGGACAAATTAACACAATCATAAATACATTTTTCATTTTTAATACTTTGTCGAGAATCGTTTGCAGGCAATGACTGCTTGAAGTCTGGAACGGATGGACATCACCAAACGCTGGGTTTCCTCCTTTGTGATGCATTCCCAGGCCTCTACTGCAGTTGTCTTCAGTTGTTGTTTGTTCATGGGTCTTTCTGCCTTAAGTTTTGTCTTCAGCAAGTGAAATGCATGCTCAATCAGGTTGAGATCAGGTGATTGACTCGGCCATTGCAGAATATTGCACTTCGTTGCCTTAAAAAACTCCTGAGTTGCTTTCGCAGTATGTTTTGGGTCATTGTCCATCTCTAAAGTGAAGCGTCGTCCAATCAACTTCACTGAATTTGGCTGAATCTGAGCAGACAATATATCCCTATACTGTACACTTCAGAATTCATCCGGCTGCTTCTATCTTCTGTCACATCATCAATAAACACTAGTGACCCAGTGCTATTGTAAGCCATGCATGCCCATGCCATCACACTGCCTCCACCGTGTTTTACAGATGATGTGGTATGCTTTTGATCATGAGCCGTTCCAAGCCTTCTCCATACATTTTTCTTCCCGTCATTCTGTTACAGGTTGATCTTAGTTTCATATGTCCAAAGAATGCTGTTCCAGAACTGGTCTGGCTTTTTTAGATATTGTTTGGCAAAGTCTAATCGGGCCTTTCTATTCTTGAGGCTTATGAATGGTTTTCCCCTTGTGGTGAACCCTCTGTATTTGCTCTTGTGAAGTCTTCTCTTTATGGTAGACTTTGTTAATGATATGCCTACCTCCTGGAGAGTGTTCTTCACTTGGCTGAATGTTGTGAAGGGGTTTTTCTTTACCATGGAAAGGATCCTACGATCATCCACCACTGTTGTCTTCCGTGGAGTCCAGGCCTTTTTGTGTTGCAGAGCTCACCAGTGCATTCTTTTGTTCTCAAAATGTACCAAACTGTTGATTTGGCCACTCTTAATGTTCCTGCTATCTCTCTGCTGGATTTTTTTTTTTTGCAGCCTAAGGATGCCCTGTTTCACTTGCATTGAGAGCTCCTTTGACCACATGTTGTGGGTTCACAGCAACAGCTTCCAAATGCGAATGCCACATCTGAATCAACTCCAGACCTTTTATCTGCTTAATTGATGATGAAATAACGAAGGAATAGCCCACACCTGTCCATGAAACAGCTTTTGAGTCAATTGTCCAATTACTTTTGGACCCTTGAAAAAGAGGGGGCTACATATTAAAGAGATGTAATTCCTAAACCCTTTCTCCAATTTGGATGTGAATACCCTCAAATTAAAGCTGATAGACTGCACTTTAAGCCCATATTCATTATTTAACTGTAACTTGAATTTATTTTGGTACACAGCAAAAATAACAAAACTTGTATCAGTGTCCAATTATTTCTGGACCTAACTGTATATCTTTACTTGAATAGCACCATCCATGTACATAGGTCTTTACTGCAGTCATAAACACAAGAAATTATTGTTGTTTTTATTGTTATTATGAGATGTAGTAGGAATAAGCGCATCAAACATAGAGTTTAAGTAAATATTATGAAAATGAATCCCAGGCCCTAAGAGTTTACAATCGATGGTTATGGTAGTGCGCATGCAAAGGGTTAAGGTAAGTGCGTATGCAAAGGGGTGAGTATGGTAAAGCCACTGAAATGCTTTGTTAAAGTGGTCGGTTCTAAAATGGATTTTTGAAGGTAGAGAGAAGGTGCTTGTTGAATATTAATAATAACTTTATGTAACGGGTGCTCACCACAAACAGGACATGACCGCGATGCCGAGGTGGAGATTGGATAAACCGACCTCCAGCTGCATGAGCGTGTCCAGAGTGCAGGGTCATAGTTGTTAGCCGGTTGGGATTAGAGAGGTGCGGATTGTTGTAGGTACTTGCCATGGTAAGGGGTTGTAGAGATGTGGATAGTGGTCATACTTGCCGTGGTCAGGAGCGGAGAGGGTCGGAGTTCAGGTACATGCCAATAATCAGAAACGGAGCTAGAGATAAACACAGGACGAGGTAGCAAGGCAGGGTGGCAAGGATGCAGTAAGCACATCGTAACCATCTGAAGACTTATGCTCAGCCAGTTTGGTAGAGGGCTGGCTGAGCATATAAGAGGCCAGGAACCAATGACAGGCGGAGGTTGAATAGACTGCAGGTGAGTATGATTTGGACTCAAACGATTAACCCCTTGCGCATTGTACGCCAGGTGACGTGATGCCAATGTCCTAGTGGGGCGGGGCCTAAGTCCAATCCTGGATGTGCTCCATTGTCGAGCGGCGCAGCGTCCCTGGATGCCATGCAGCGCGTCACCCGTGTTGTCATGGGGCGGGGCCTATCACCGATCCTAACACTTTATTTAATTTAGTGCTTTTCTCCCAATGGGACTCAAAGTTATTCACAATTACAGTAAAGTGCGCGGTACGCAGCACATAGGAATTTTACAAACACAGTAACTGCCCTGTAGAGCTTACAATCTATGTGTTTTTGCTGCCAGAGACAGAAAGTAACGTGCCTAAGGTCAGAAGGAGCTGACAGCAGGAATTGAACCAGGTGCCCCTAATTCAAACTTAGGGGCCTATGCTTTAAGCATTCATAAGCCACTTATCGAGTACTTATCGGCCAAAATGCCAACTACTATTCAGTAAGCCTCGATAAGAAGGCGATAAATGAATGAATCGCCAAAATTTTGAACCTTCAAAAAAAATTAGTCGGGTGAGCAGCGATAAGCCACTTATCGGCAGGTACTGAATCTTGTGCAATTCTAGTAGCCTCGATAAGCTTATAGAGGCTAATCGCGGCTTTAGAATGGAGAGTTTCTCCCAAAATCCTAATGCCAGGAAAAGTTGGCGTGAGGCTGGTGAGAAGTTGCAAGAGGCGGCGATACAGGACTTAGAAAAAAAATGCATTTTTCCTGCATCGGATTGATGCTGGGGGTCTCCGGAGCTGATTAATATGAATCCCATTCAATAAAAATGCATTTACAGGCAACTTCATTAACTTAGCGGTTAACTGCTAAGGCAATGAAGGGGTTAACCTCCTGCTACCCACCAAGGGCCAAATACCCTCTTCACCCACCCCCACTACCCACAATAAACCCTAATACCCACCTCCTCTACCCCACATGATTGATACCAGGTGGTCTCCACGAATGTTTGTGGGCCCTAAGGTCGTCCTGTGGGTGGTCCCCATGGGTGGTCCTTGTGGGTGTCTGAGAGTCCTCAGGTGGTCCCAGTGGGTGTCTGTGGGCCCTCGGGTGGTCCCCAAGGGTGTCTGGGGGTCCTCAGGTGATCCCCACGGTGCTGTGGGCCCTCAGGTGGTCCCCGTGTATGTCTGTGGGCCTCAGGTGGTCCACGTGAGTCCTCGCTTGCCTGAGGTACCAATCCTGTGACAAAAAAATGTTTCCCCAATTCATTGAAATACACACACACACACACCCCCCCCCAACACATACAGTACAGTAATGGGCAAAATAACTATTATCCAGATATGGATAATAGCTCATTTGCCCATTATAAAATAAAACATCAGCCAGCCAGCATAAAATACATGAAAAATTACAATCTAATGGCCCCTAACCACTTAATCACCATAGCGGTTAATAACCGCTGTAGTATTTAAGGGGTTAACCCACCCTCCCCGCTACCCCCCGGAAGGCCTAGCCACCCACCCCTTGTCCCCTATACCTACCCTGTACCCATTGACTGGCATAGTGGTACATCATATGCATATATAATATGGGCATGATAAGCCTCTATAGCAGTCAATGGTCACCCTAATAAAAAAAGCATGAAGGCCAAAAATACACAATAATAAAAGATATACACAAACAAAGCACCTAAACACCCCAATTAAAGAAATAAAAGCACTAGCCAACCAATTAAATACATAAAAGCACTAACCAGCAAAACAATTAATTAACTTAAACACTAGCCAACAAAACAATTCATTAATTTAAATCAGTTGGCAACAAAACAAATAATTAATTTAAAACGCTAAGAAATCCTAAAATGTACAAAAAACAAGCCATCCAAATTCCAAACAATTGAATTCAAACAATAAAAATTCAAAACAAGCATTTGCCCAAAAATGCATAATTAATTAGTATTTATAGTGTCAATAAAAGGAATGAGTGTTGTTAAATCCCCATCCCAAATAAAAATCAAATCATCAATGTAACGTCTGTAAAAAATAATGTGATCCCTGAAAGAATGAGAATCTGAAAATAAAAAAAGTGGATTCCCACATCCACATGAATAAATTTGCATATGACAGAGCAAATGAAGTCCCCATTGCCGTGCCTCTACATTGTAAATAAAATTATGCATCAAAAGAAAATTAATTGGGTGTGCAAAATTTTAATAG
Organism: Ascaphus truei; assembly: GCF_040206685.1. Classification (NCBI taxonomy): domain Eukaryota; kingdom Metazoa; phylum Chordata; class Amphibia; order Anura; family Ascaphidae; genus Ascaphus; species Ascaphus truei. The sequence goes on from NC_134484.1 coordinate 326,754,017, forward strand.
AATCTAGAAGTAACGTGCAAAGTGTTGTAGACATTGAAGATTTATTGAGATAATATTCGATGGCTTTTAAACCATCATCATGAGCAATAATGCTTTACAAAGACATAACATCCATTGTTACCCATCTAAAGGACGTTTTCCATTTAATTTGGTTAATAGCAATCAGTAAATCTGTACTGTCCCTTAAAAAAGACGGTGTAACGGGATAGTATGAAGATGAAGATGATACTACTATCATCCTAGAAAAGGTCAGTTTTAAGCTGAGCTGTGTTGATACCTGTGCAGAGAGTTGGTACCTGGTGCATAACATTTACAATAGCAGCAGCCCATGCTCAGTTTATTCAAAAATGTGCAACACACATGTCTTCATTTAACCTTAAACATCTTATTTTTATTTATTTTTCAAGCCTAAAAATCCTTGTTTGGAAAAACTGATACAGCTGCGGCCGAGCTTAGTCTAACACTTACCCGGTCTCGGCCGCAGCAGATCTCGGGCGCGCGCCGAGGTGTCCCGCGTGCGCGCCGGAGCCTCGGAGGATCGGTCCTCCGATCGGGGCATCCCCCTCCCCTCCCCTCCCCTCTCCGGGTCCGCCGGGTCCCCCAGAGCCCCCCACCGCATCCCCCACATCGCGGGACACCAGGGCTCCCTTAGGGGAGCCCTGGGCACGCACGCTGTGTGCACACGCTCCCGATGAAGCGTGACCGCGCATCGGTGACGCGTGGCACGCCGAGGGGATTCTCCATCAAAGCCGGGAAACCTCGCGGCTTGCGGCTCTAGCCGTATTAGAATAAACTTGGTCGGTACTGTACCTCAGACCCTCTATTCTATTCACAATTTTTCATGTAATTATATTCATTTTTTATTTTATTTTTAAGCTGCGCACAAAACAAATGCAATTACATTGCAATTAATATTTGTTATGCCTTTTAAAATCAAGGGCTACTTCAGCAAGTTAAACATCACAATTTGCAAGAGAGAAAAATATGGTATATCCATCTTTTCACACAAGTTTTGAGTGTGTAATATCCTGGGATATATATGTACATTTAAATACTGCATCAGGCAATACTGTACATTGTTGTCACTGACCAAATTATATATTTTTAATTAGCTACCCAAACTTTCTACTTGAAAAAAACAAGTTTTTTTTTTTAAAGAGATCCTTATGTTTTATGTTAAAAGAGCATATATTTTCCATTCGTTGCTTTGTAAAAGAACATTATGCTTTTCTGCATTCCAACACAGCCACATTCCACTACCTGTTGTCGCTTCAAACACTGCTGAGGATAAATTCCATAAACTGTATAAAACTGATCTCTATTTCTCTGCCTGATAGATAATAGGAAATAATATCCCGTCCAAATACAGTACAGTGATTGTTCATGGTTATCCAATCTAAGATCAGCAGATAAGTTAATAGCTTTCCATAATGCTTTCCATGTTTTACTATTTCCTCTTGTTTGCTAAGTACTTCCTGAGCAACCTGCAGTACTACATCAGTTTTCTTTAATAGATATCATACTATGCTTTATTTATTTATTTTTTGCAAGTTATTTTAAAGTGATTCTAACCAGAAAAGTACCATATAGAATGTATACATGCATAGAATGTCAGCTTCCTGAGGCTACTTATAAAGACAATAACTAGGTATTAACTATAGGGGAGGGGGGGGGGAAGTATGCAGGTTATTCTTTCTGTCCTTATATATTATCCATTATTTGATGTAGTAGTAAAATTAATAATTCATGTGGGTCTTAAAAAATAATTTAATTTCAAAATTCAATAGCAATTTCATGAAACAAAATATGGTGTTTTCATCAGCTGATACCTTTAATCTTCCGTAAAATGATGATTAAAATATCACATGCATCAAGCTAAACCAACATGTTAGGGCAACATGTAGTGTATTGTACAGAACTACCTGCCTAGATAATTAATGAAATTGACAGGCATGCAACTATTTGGACTAAAGTAGAAATTCGATGCCCAATATATCACTGTCCATTTATATTTGTGTGTTTAAGACACTGACATGAAAGAAGTTGAAAAAAAGAAGGGAAAAAATGTAATCCATTACGTTTTCCAACTTTCTTGCCTTCTGTGGCTGCAGTTAATTATAGAGTTCATCATGTATTTTCTTTTAAACTTTGCTAAAACATATTTTTGTGGGCTGACTAACTCGCGTTTATTTTTCATTTCTTCCCATCCATTCCCATATTTCCCATTCATTTCATATTAAATACTTTTGCTGCTGTGCCATATTTTTTGCAATAATAGCTTTGGCAGTCACTCCATAACCAAAATTATTTCTTTTCCGATTGCCTGTCAGTTGGGACAACCTCCTTGGAATGTATAGTGCTACTTCCCTTACCTCCTCTCAACACTGTCAGCCTCTATGGACCTCCGATCTCCCCTTCCCATTCCCCCACCCAATCAATTTCTTTCCAGTTTTCCATTTGGCAGCCCCAGTCCGAAATGTTATAATTCTCACACCCTTTTCCCCCAGCCGTCAGCTGAAAAAACAACCACATTGTACAAACCAATTTCCCACTGATATCCTCTGCTAAATCCAACAACTTCTACTGGCCTAGTATCACTAAGACCATTCTCATTGAACCACAGCTAATAATGACTTTAAATGATTGGCTTCTTATACTTTGACATGGGACATAGTGATATAGTTACACTATATATAATAGATGAGGTTGAAAAAAGACATACCTTATGTCTATCAAGTTCAACCTATGCTAAATTTAGACGACAGATACTGATCTTATATTTGTATTTACAGTATTTTGATCCAGAGGAAGGCAAACAAAAAACCCCAGTGAAACATTATCCAATGATGTCTCATAAGGGGAAAAAATTAATTCCTTCCAAGAATGTCTTGTTTTATGCAGCAGTTTGTCTCCTTTGCTGTCACTGTAGACATTCTCATTATGTATTAGATTTTTTTTCCATGGCTACTTCATTAAGTATTATCCACGCATTTGAATAGTTAAAATGACGAGGCATAATCCACACTGTAGATATATGTTAAAAAGCAAAAATTACAGTTTTCAGCTCGCATGGAATTTCACGTGTCAAAAGCAATATGAGCATTGCACTTAAACAGCTGTTGGACTTTCTTTTCCTGGATCCTTTGCTTTTGTTTGTTTTTTTAATAACTCACTTACAAATGTTTTATGGATTTGAGGAACTTGGAGATGGTACTTTCAGGATGATATTTTAGATATATTTTTTTAAATGTGGAGCAGAAACTACAGTATTTCATAGATTTCTTTCTTGTGATTCCAACTAATTCTCAAAGGGTATAGCTAAAGTTTTGGACAAAGGTGTGTAACGGGTTTCCCCCCCCCCCCCAATCTCACATTGGCCCGGGTAATCTAACCAATCCCCATTACGTGATCGTGTATGGTGGTGCACCTGCAAGTAACAGGACTCCTGAGTCTCCCGCTTGATGTTATTAGGGGATGTCATCAGGACAGGTAGCTGAGGTAGTGTGTGCGAGTCCTACCTATATCCAGTGCAGCGCCTCCACCTCATCAGGATCTGTGCTTCCGCAGGGAGATGGTCCTGGTGAGGAACTCCTTCTTGGTGGTGCCATCCACTGCTGAGTAACTTCACACTCACACAGTGGAGGTATATTCAGGCAGGGCATCTTTATTGATGGTTGGTATGGGCAAACTGCCCCTCACAGATAACAGCTCAGCCACTCATCTCCTTGCAGCATTCCATTAGGAAGGTCCCTTCTCTAATAGATCTGCTTTCCACCTCTACTCTCAGAGAGATTCTCCAGCTTCTCTGGCTGCTGTCAGCTCCTCTCTTGAGCTGCTTTGTCTTTCTCAGCTCCTGTAACTCTCTGCGTATGCTCACTGATTCACAGCTAGCAGGAGACACTGCAACATTGTTGCAGACCTTCACGTGCCTCTCACTGAACTGAGCAGCTCAACAACAGGAAACTGAACTTCTAACTTTAGGCAGTGCTGTGTCTTATATCACCCCCCGGAGAACAAACATGCCCTGTATCCTAAGTGGGAACACACTGCATGTTGTCACTTCCTTTGGGGACATATGACACCTCACCAGGGTGTGAGGGCAAACCTCCATTGATTGTTGCTGGCACTCCTGCACACTTACCAGGGTTACTGCCAACATGAGAAAGAGATATGTACACCAATCCTAGACATGGCTACATTCTCCCCCTGGTGGAATCCCAACGTCCTCGCTTGGAACCTAAATTTGCAGAACCTTCCTTCAGGTAGCACTGCAAAACATAACAACACATTATTACAGTACATATCTTTTCTCATAAACATAATAACAGACACATCCTAACGTAGATGTGTAACAACCAGAATTACCCCCTGCTGTAGTATCCATTACTGGTACCCCTATACCCTCTTAAGGTGGCTTACGTACAGCATGGTCCACTGGGCTTAGAGCATCAATGCTGTAACACTCTAGGTGACATACTGGACACCCACAATCAGCCCAAAATTCTGGCATGGATGCTAATGGACCGAAAGGATCATGCCCATACACCTCCCTAAGGCATCTCCTGGAGATGTAGCATATCCCCTCTTGACTACACCACGTCTCGTCTAACCCGCCAGGATCCCAATCTTCTTCCCCTGATCCTTCCTCCTCATCAGTGCCATATCCCCTATCCTCATCGGATGTAAAGCACTCGCCCCAGTCCAAGTTTTCCCCAGTCCATTCTTCAGAAGTGGCTCGGGACTCCCCAGAAAACCCTGGGCTAGACTGGGACCCATAGGAAAAAGTGACAGGGGCAGGGGTTTTAACTATGGCCAGGGGTTGGGCATAGGGAAACACTGACGGCATACGCAGGGCTACGACCCGCAACGTCTCGCTACCTTGCCCAGTACCATCGGACTGGCACTCCAGGTTCCCCGTGGCGGAAGCTCAGCCCTCCTGCGAGCCAACAGGTAACGCACCACACCCGAGTAACATTGTATGTTCTCCTTCACCCCACACTATATCTGCGATTGGGGGGGGAATACCCGTTACAGGTGATTAGAAGTTAAGAATGTTAGTCTGTGTCATATAGCTCCGAGTGGCAACATGGCACTAAAAATGAGTAGTTACTACAAATCTCAAGCAAAGCTGTAAGAAACGGAAATTTGAAAGGAGGTGCATTTGTGCAAATTCAGATACATTTTAATTGCTGAAGGTAATGTCACAGTGTTTTAATCTCATATTTCATTTGGGTCCTCGTTTGAAGATTTCATAGGCTATTGGCCCATTGTTATGCATTGAAAATATTTTTCTTTTTTCCAATAGTCATCTTCCTCAAAAAAAAAAAGTACAAAAAAGCCAAGGATAAAATGAGATCTGAGGTTTCACTATTGGAAGAAAAATTGTATGGCCATTTCGAAAAAGTGCCCTTATTAACATGCATATGTTAATTTAGTCACAAACACTAAAATATAAACTGCAGTTACTTCCTATATGTGCAGTTCTGTAGTTTAAAATGTGATTACAGTGCGTTAATGCCCCCACTGGTCTTGACTTGGTATACATTGGAAGATATCAAATGGTATAAGGTCTGAGGCCCACTATATGAGTAACAAGGCATTAATAATTCCCTCACTTATCTTAACAATTAGTGAAAATACCACCACAGGTACAGTGGTGTACATATTGTATTGTATGTCATTATTTATATAGCGCCATTAATGTACATAGCACTTCACAGTAGTAATACATGTGGTAATCAAATAAATAACAGAGCATGGGAATAAGTGCTTTAGACATAAAAATAATATTAAGGAAGAGGAGTCCCTGCCCCGAGGAGCTTACAATCTAATTATATACATATTGAGTATACACTGGAAGCAGGACTGGTGCAACCACTAGGCGACTTAGGTGATCATCTACAGTGGCACATTTTGGGGGGGGGGAGCGGTGGTGGCAGAGGGGTGAGGGTGATGGTGGAAGCAGCGGGAATTATAGGTGCAGAGATGGAGGAGGACTCGTGGGAATCGAGAGGAAGTGTGTGGAGGAGGAAGGCAGCAGCGGGACTCGCAGCAGCAGAGGATAGGACAGCAGAGGCAGAGCAAGCCCCAGCAGAACAAACTGAAAGTAAGTACAAGGCCAGTGCAAGTGACAACGTCCGGTGCCAGGGAGGACCTCCACAGCCAGGTAAGGAATTTTAACTGGAGTGGGAGAAGATGAGGGGGAGGAAGGAGAGGATGAGGGGGGAGGAGGGGGAGAGGATGAGGAGGAAGAGGAGGGGTGAAAGGATGAAGATGAAGAGAATGAGAAAGGAAGATGAGAGAATGAAGAGGGATGAGAAGATGAGGAGAGTGCGTGAGAAGATGAGGGGTGAGATGATGAGGAGGGAGTTGAGAGGATGAGGAAGGGGTGAGAGGATGAGGAGGGGGTGAGAGGATGAGGAGGGGGGTGAGGAAGGGTTAGAGTATGAGGAGGGGTGTAAGAGAAGGAGCCAGAAAATGGGGGGAGGGATAGATAGAATGGGGAGAGGGAGAGAAAGCAGGGGCTTTACAATTGACAGAAAGTTCATTGTGGAGGGCGGGGGTGGGGGAGCAAGGTGTAAGCCTAAAGGTTCTCGGGTGGCTCCCACGGGTGTCTGGGGGCCCTCGGGTGGTTCCCATGGGTGTCCAGGGGCCCCAAAGGGGTCCCCGGGTGGTCTCTGTGGATGTCTGGGGGTCCTCAGGTGCTTCCTGTGTGTGTCTTGCGTTCCTCGGGTGGTCCCTGTGGGCATCCGGGAGTCCTTGGGTGGTCCCCATGGATGTCCAGGGGTCCTCGGGTGGTTCCTGTGGGTATCCGGGGTCCTCAGGTGGTTCCCACGGGTCTCCGCTGGCCTTCAGTACCAACCCTGTTGTAAAATAAATAAAGATGGCATACATTTCAATAATTACACCTCTCACCCCCCACCAAACACATGCAGTACAATAATGGGCAAAATAACTATTATCCAGATATGGATAATAATAGCTATTTTGCCAATTATTAAATCAAACATTAGCCAGGCAGCACAAATAAAGTAAATAAAAACTGTCCTACTTACCCCTGCCATCATGAAGGGCATCCTTGTCAGCATACTGCAGGGCCATGTCCTCAGATGCCAGCAAGAATACATACAAAAATACAATCTAATGGCCCCAAACCCCTTTATCACCTTAGCGGTTAATAACCGCTATAGTAATTAAAAGGTTAACCCACCCTCCCCCACTACCCACCCAGGATGCCTAACCACCCTCCACAGGCAACTACCACCACCCTCCACCCATTCATTGGTACAGTGGGTACATGATGCACATATAATATTGGCATGATTTAACACTAGAGCAATAAATGTTGACGCTTAAAAAAAAGGCCCACAATACAAAACATTACATATAAAAATCAACACATTATAAATGTCAATAAACCAATTGATTGGCACAGTGGATACATCATGCCAATATAATATGGGCATGATTTAACACTATGCCAGTCAATAGTCAACCTACAAAAACATTTATCACCAACAATATCCAATGCAATCCAAACAATCACCAAATAATCAAAAATAAACAAGTAAACACAACAAAATTACCACCAATCAAATAATAAAATACCAAATTAACACCAGAATTAACTATTCAAACACCAATTCAAAACCATCAATAAATAAAATAAATCTCCAAATAAACACCATCATTGAAAATCAAAACACCAAAAAAAAGCACTAATAAAATGCAAACATCAAAGAAACCCCAGAAATAAACAATTAAAAACACCACAAAAAATGCCATAATATAAAATGAAAACGCAAAATACATAATGTAGCATACAAATTGAAAAAAAGAGCCAAAATACATATAAAACACATACAAACACATGAAGGCAACCATTTGGCAAAACAACCGCTGCTTCTTACTGTATGTATAGCCCTAAATGGGCATACATAAATACATTTGCAATGAATGTGGCAACAAAAAAAATCCCATTCCAATAAAAATACAGTGAAAAAACCTGTAAAATAAAAATAACATACATTCAATTTTTTTTTTATACCTTTAGATGTCTTTGCCCCCTGGTTCTCGTCGTCTCCACAAGCTCTTGAACCAATCCACAATCGCAAACAGCAACGGCCAACAGATAAAGTCCAAACTCATTTTCTTCATTCTGTATCTGTATCTTCCATCTGTTAATTGTAATCCATTTGGGTGTCTTCTATGTTCTTCGTTATCTTCTTCAGGTTCTACGTCTGTATCTTCATCCATCTTCATCTGTAAAACCCTTCTAATCCTATTGGAGGAGGAGGTCTTCACTCCTCGGCTTCTTGCCGTCAAATGAGGCTGCACAGGCTTTTATAGGCCTGTGACATTACATTTGATTGGCATATGGTTCCCACGCCATCTGATTGGCCATGTGCCTTTTTTTGGGGGAGGTGTGACATCATGTAAAGGGAGTGAAGACAGCCAATCAGAACGGCTGTGCTTCCTTTCCCTTCAACATGATATCACAAAAGCCACATTGCCAAAGTCACATGTTATTTCAGCCAATCAGATTTGGAGATCTATATCCCCAATCTAATTGGTTGTAGTAGACCATGTGACTCCCTTTGGATGACATCACATCCTTTCCAAAAATTTACTCTGCCAACAGATTGGGGATATAGTTCTCACAATCTGATTGGCTGAAGTCACATGTGATGGCAGCCATGTTTGATTTTGTGACATCATCTTAAATGGAAAGGAAGCACAGCAATTCTGATTGGCTGGCTTCACTCCCTTCACATGGAATCACATTCTAAAATAAATAAAAATAAACGCACCACCAAGGGCCCCCAGACACCAATGGGAACAACCCGAGGGCTCCCAGACACCAGTGGGAACCACCTGAGGGCCCCCAGACATCCATGGGGATGAACCGGGGATCCCCAGGCACCCATGGGGACCACCCAGGGACCCCTTGTGGAGCCCCCGGACACCCATGGGGACAACATGGAGGCCTATGGACACTCACGGGGACCACCTGAGAGCCCACAGACAACCGCAGGGTCCACCTGAGAACCCCCAGACCACCCAGGGGACCACCTGAGGGCCCATAGACACCCGTGGAGACCACCTGAGGACCTCTGGATACCCATAGGGACCACCCGGGGACACCCGCCAGCCTATGTTATCAATCCTGAGTTAAATTAAATAAAAATGGTTTTATGTGGGGGTAAAGAGGGTAGGTTATGTATTAGTGCTTATTACATATTGTAATGTTTATTGGGGGCAGAGGGGGTGAGTGAAAGGCCAAGTACCCCCTTCACTCACCCCCTCTGCACCCAATAAAGCTGCTGTTGTCCCTTAACCCCTTCATTGCCTTAACGGTTAGCCACTATGGTAATGAAGTTGACTGTAAATGCATTTTTATTGCTTCAGATTGATGCCGGGGGTCTCCGGTGCTGGTATTCATGTGTATCAGCTCCGGAGGCACCGGCATCAATCCGGCAGGAAAAATTCATTTTTTTTTTCAAAGTCCCCTCTCTTGCCGCTTATAGGCACCTTCTCACCACCCTCTTGCCAACTTTTCCTGGCGGGACGATTTGGAGAGGATATCGCAATTCTAGAGCCGTGATTAGCCTCAATAAACTAATCGGGGCTACTAGAATACAACAAATTTGAAAAGCTGGCGATAAGTGGTAATAAGTGGCTTATCGGCGCGCATTTGCAGATTTTTTTTTCAGCAAAAGAATTTGCTGAAAAGCTCTCTTATCGCCGACTTATTGGGGCTTACTGAATAGCAGTAGGCTTTTTTGGCGATAAGGTGGCGATAAGTGGCTTATCGCTGCTTAGTGCATAGGCCCCATCGTCAAATCTATAGGAAATAGCCAAATCATTCTGCCACTTAGTTGTGTGTCAGAGTCACTACTGCTAAATGTTTAAATACAGCAATAGTTTAAGCCGATTTAATTAATAGAATTCATACTTATTTTATAAACCATATTTCTCAAAATGTGAAGTTATTCACATTGGCAACTAACCACTAACACTGACATACATTCAGGCAATGGGCTCAGTTTTTAATATCCTGGCTCACTTTAGCATGCCTGGTAAATACAAAATTACAGGTAACTGCCAAAGTAAGAACCCTCAAATGAGTTGACAGCTGTAAGTTGCATACATTTGACAATATTTTCAAATGATTAGGTGATATAATTCATTAGAAAACTACATTCTGGGTTTCATATTATTGTTTAGGAATCTGGTAATATTTATTTGCCATTATCTATGCATTTTTATCATATCAATTTAAATTTCATATTAAAACGTCCACATTTTTTGCAGAAAAAGAAAACTAAACTTCAAGTATTGCTTGAAATTGTAAAAAAAAAAAAAACAATCTCGTCAAAGTTTTTTTTTACCTGCTCCTTTTTACCAGTGGCATCCTCAAATCATTATTTTACAAATACTTTACTACAGTAAACTGATCCACAAATAGTTGCCAAAGCTATCACTTGCAGTGCCTTGTACAACTTTTGTGGTCTGGATCCTTTTGTCTATAATCATTAAAAATATGTGTGTATATAATATAGTACAGTATAGTATATATATATTATAACTAATATTAAAGGTGATATATGCACGTACTGTACAAGATAAAAGATTTAGAAATGTTTAGAACTTTAGTAAGCTGCTGTTCCGCAACTTGTTGAAAGACCGCCTTCGTCCTACGCCTCAAGCCGGATAGAATTTGGTTGTCTCTGGGTAACGACTCTGTCAGCATCCTGGAGACCTCCTACGGGATGATGTCGGCTTCCCTCTGATCAATATGTCTCGTTGGCGTTCACATGGCAAAGGATTCCGGCGAAGGCCAGCTAGAGGATACTAAGACCCTCAATGAATGCCTTAGTTCCGGTGCCTAGTTGGGGGTTCGCTGACGTCACTGGATTTTGCCATTGTTAAGAGACCCTCCAGCGCTGACTCAGTTTAGACACTGCAAGCTACAGATGGAGCAATAAGTGTCAAGGGGACAATATAAGCTGAATTATAGTGCCTCAAACATCCTATGCATTTCGTAGATGAAATCTACTTCTAAGGTAGTTATAATCCACCTGTGTTTGCAACATGCCTCAAGCAATGATGGGCTAATTGATTTTTTGTATCCACCCAATGTCCTACTTGTGTGGGGTATATATTCTATTAGCTTAGTCAGTTTAAACATCCCTGACGAAGTAAAGAACAGAAGAGACAGCGCACTGCCAGGGAGCCAGATGGTGAAAAAATATAAAATCCTATTTATTCAGTCCAAAACAAATAAAAACATCACCCGAAGAGGGGGACAAAGACCTCCTATGCGTTTCGGACCCTTAGGTCCTTTATCAAGGAGTATAGGGTCTGGGGCAACCTGGACCATTTATATATACCTCTCACAACCTTAAACAATTAGAGATAATTGGAAAAAAGGGGCACACCCCTCTACTGCGCATGCGCGTGACGTCATGCGAGGCGCCGCTACGTCAGTCCCTGTACCAAAGAGTGGAAACGCCCCCCTTCCCCGTCAGCGCATATTGGTGACTCACAGGTCATTTGAAAGTGTACCCACTCTGCTATACTCTATTTGGAGTCCTTCAAGCAATTATTGAGTGACAAGGTTCCCAGAGGTTTGAGCACCCATCTCCCCCTTACCTATCCCTGACGAAGTAGTTCGCTACAAAACATGTAGGAATGTTTTTACAACATTGGACACTCTCCTGCAATACTACCAGCATCTTTAATCCTGCTTGCGCTACCCACGGGACTTTCATTTAATTCACTGATCACTCGGGGGCCCGTTGTGGACCTACGGCGTGTTGAGGTGACGTCAGAGTCCTGGTCTGTGTGTGGCGAGTCGGAAGCTTTGCTGTTCCCTGACGGGCTTTGAGCTGAAGTGGATCGGACGGAGCAGGAGAGATTTGTTTCCATTTGTCTCTTCAATATAACCTTTATTGGGTACTGTGTTATGGACAATACTTGCTAGCGTTGTTTGGCTACCCCTGCTGCTACTTAATGTATTGGATCAGGAGCAGTGTACGCTGAAGGAGCCCCACAAAGCAAGTCCCCATCTTCCAGAGTGGTAACATGTACCCTAAACATGCCCTGCCTTTATGATTAATCTTTCTTGTACGTGCAATCATTTACACTTTATTATTGTCACAATATAATTACTTTTTTACGCTATGTGAGTCGTGCGCTTTGTTCTTTTTCTCTTTTACATGTGCTGCGTGTGATGATTGGGACATCCATTCTAACAAGCTGTAGACTCTCCTTGATTGTTAAAGGTTTTTGTATTTTATTTTTATTATAGATATTATTGCTTTAACACTTTTAGGAATACAAGTTTGTGTTCCCTTAAAACCTTATTAGTGCACTTTTTACTATATCAATCTATCAGGTTGTTATATACACTCACTATTAGTTTTAACATCACAATTTTACAAATTTGTTGCGCAGTTTATTGTTTTTTATCCATTTTATTAACAGTGAAAGTTAAAAATAGAAAATACATACAATTAATAACAAAACATCCTAAGTCAAAAGACTGCATAATAATGATGCAGGAAAGATAAAGAAATATATCGTTAGCATCATACACAATTATTAAACTGGTATTCAAAAAAAATTGTAAACACATCAGAGAGTGAGAAAAATAAAATAAAAACTCCTGACACCATTAGTCAGAAGATGATGGACTACAACCCTATTGATCTTATAAAACAGTTAGATATGCAGCACAATAATAAATACACAATTTTTTAATAAAGTGACCAAATATCTAGCTCTTCATTAAGACCTCTTGGATTCATCGAGTTCATCTAGTATATCCAAAAGGTTTCTTGTTTTGAAAGAGCCTTCAACCTATCACCTCCCTTCCTATTTACATGTACTACTTGTATCCCCTTATATGTCCTCAAATTCGGATCACTCTGATGATACAGTAGATCTTAAAATGACAGGGTACAATATGCTTATCCATGCCAATCCTAATGTTTCTTGCATGTTCAAGAATCCTGGTCTTTAGGAAACGTTTTGTGCGGCCTATATATTGGAGGTTACAAGGGCACTCCAACATATATACTACATACGAGATTTGACACAATCTATATATACACAGATACATATAGAGTATGACCTAATCCAATTAGGGAAACATTAAGCTGCAGTTCAAACAATATCCTTCATGTGTTTTTTTTTATAAATCAGTTCTCTACTATGAGAAAATACTTGTAATATTTTTTTTTTTAAATGTATTATAATGTAACAAGCATTTTTTGTTCCTATAGCAACCATTTACAAAGTCACATCCACTTTCTCTTCTGAAACAGGCACTGGCACACCCCTTTTTGAGCACTGCCCTCTTTCTAGCAGTGCACCAATTGTATCTAGTCACTGCACATGATCTTCCCCAGAGCTTTGCATCTTGGGTCCTCTTCTGCTGCACTGACAGCCATTTAGTGAACCCCCGAGCCGAATCTTCGCCGATCGATCAATCACAGGAGAACGGATCGATCAGCAACTTAGCTAATCACTTTTCAGTGTGTAGATTGTATCGCTGAACATATTAAATGGTAAAAATGCATTAATGTTTTTAAACCGCAGCTTGAACTGCTGCTTTGAACAACAAATAATGAGACGCCAAGAAGAAATATTCAGTCTCCTCAATCACCTAATCCATTTGAGGCCTTGATCTTCAATGATCTCCACTATCTTCTCAACTTCAAGCATTTCACATGAACAAAAAATGTTAGAAACACTGGTATTGTTCCATTATTCATCTAAAAAATGTTTAGTACTGTGACAATTTTTAAGTAAATTGTTAGTTTCATCCCCAAATTACTTTTGTTTGCAGTTTTATGAATAGACCCCTTTCACTTACTTAAGAGAGGAAGTGACTTGTCCTTCCAATGATGCATGTCACACACAGAAATATATTCACGGAATTTAAAATAAATACATAGAAAAATGGATAATGGAGCAGGCAAAAGAGAAGGCAGCTTTCAAAGTTATTTAATGTGGAACACCATAAAGCAGCTGCCTGGGGCCAAAACACGAATGTGCAGATCCTATGTAGCCTAAATATATGCAATTATTTTGCAGATGAGAAAGAAATGTGGTTTTAAATAGATAATGATCTGAAAAAAAAATGCCCTAATGTATAGCAGAATTTATTCTGAATTACGTTCTGTGGGTTGTAGCATGCACGGCATACAGAGAGCATTTCAAGACTTTAGGGGAAATATATGAAAAGCATTTGTGGTTTACTTCCAAGAAAATTACAAGTTACAAAAGCAATTTCGAAGAACAACCAAATTTACTTCCGACCAAAGGGATTTATATAGGTTTCACTCCGGTTTGGCTAGTCATATCTGAAGGAGAGGCTTTTTGTGGCCTTGTAAGGTATTTTACAAACAAGATCCATGAACAAATATTTGTAGTTGGTTCAATTAAACAGCATTATGGCATCCAAAAATAGCTAATTTTGTACTAAAGCAGGTATTCATTACGCTAAGGCATAAATTACATTATAAAACTGAACGGTTGTGAAACTTCAAAATATCCCTCGTATCCCTCAAATATACTTCAAAATATAAGTATTCTTTTCATGGCACTGTATTTGCACTTCTTTTATGTCGCTAAATGGTTAGCAAGGTAACATGTTGTCTGTCTGATTTATGGGAACACTCAAGTTTCAAAGCATGCAGATGATTTGCAAAAGTCAAAATAGGTGGTTTATACACTGTAAGTGTGCAATTAATTTCATTTAAACATACTTGGACAAGTAAAAAGCTTATTGGAATGTCCTGCTTATTTGGTCAGCTCAAATGCAAAATATTTTTGTAGATTCCACTTACTTTAGAGATGCTTTATTACTCCCCTTTCATCATAGTACCCTTTCTGTTGCGGCAATCCTTTGTTATTTATGCACCCCAGTTTAATCTGTTCTAGGACATTTGGCTGTGACCAAATCGCTGCCAGCGTTTAGCCGCCATTCACTACGCCACCAGGACATCTCTCCGCCTCTCGCTTTGCCACCAAGGTAAGGCCCTAACCATACCCCTTATCCTAAAACCCACTAATCTTAACAGCTAATACTAACGTTACTCCAAACCCTAAAAAACAACCCCTTACCCTAAGTCCTTACCCTAAACCCCTTATCCTAAACCTCTAACCTCTAAAACCCCTTAAATTAACTTACCTTATTGGCGAAATGTCAGGCGGCTGAACATCCAGCAGAGAAGCGTCCCTCAGCGGCCAAAGGCCAGCAAAGGCTTCATCGCGGTTAAACAGCAGAGACCAAATGTCCGATTCCATGTTTAATCATATAGATTGCATGTATACACTGGCGACACACTTTATTCGAGCTCGGCTAGTCCCACGAATTCGGGTATACCCGGGTGTATTGAGGTTTGTGACTGTTTTCTGCCCGAGTGCATTGAGTTATTTTCCAGGCAGGGATTGAAGCATTTTATTCCCGCTGGCTGCAATACTGCACAGTATATATATATATACTGCATTACAATTCATGAATTTATGCCATCTGGTAGACACGCGAAGCATTGCAGCCTATTAAATCCTAATCATTATCATTTAACAGATCAGCCGCCCGTCAGCCAGGCATGAACCCAGGCTGGGAAGGCAAATGCAACAGGGCTTGTCAGAGGTGAGGAGCGGCGCATTCCAGGTATCTGCCAGGTACATACTGGGTATTTGCTCGAATAAAGTGTGTCGCAGCAGTATACAGAGTGACAGCCAGCACCACCAATATGTGATCAATCATGCACTGTGTTCTATAGTGGTGCAGGGAACGGGGCAGCCCTGGAAATCCAATAACACTACAATATACTAAACATATGTCCCCCACACTCATAAGTGAAAAAACTTAGACACTAGGAGGAATCCAATCAATGATAATTTACTGCTCATAAAGTAGAAAAAATATAAATACAAAAAGGTAGAAAAACATACTAACAAGACTAAACTGCACTTTTTCACAGATCGTAAGGACTATGTTGAAAAATAGGAAGTCATTTTAAATAAATGTTTTTTGGACCTAATTATCCTCACAATTGAGCAGATACAAAGTGAGTTAACGAAAATCAAAATTCAGGGTAACAAACTTGAGGAATCACTCAAAGCATCCTTGAGTGAAACTGAAATTAATCTATTAAAAGCACAGATAGACACAAACATTTCTGAATATAGTCGAGACGTAGACTTCAGTAAATGTAACTAATTTCTATGTGACACACAAGATTATTCTAGTGGTAGGATCTACTCATGGCAGTGGAGCGACTACAGATGAGACTGTTGCAGGGTACATGCAACCACAAACGCGGGTTCTTTGGATAAGGCTTATTTATTTGAGCCTTAAGACATACAGCACACCAAAAACAAATAGCTTCTCATCAGCAAACAAAAGAAAATAGCTTCTTCTTCAGCAGACAAACAAAATAGCTTCTTTTTAGCAGACAGAACAAAATAGCTTCTCTTTAGTAGATTAAACAAAAATAAGGCAGCTTCTCTTTTGTATGCAGGAGACAGACAGTTCATCACACATGTTCTTTGCAACACAGACCTTACAGCAGTAATCTCTTCAGCATTTTCAGTCCTGTCTCCTCACAAGCTCTCCTGCATGTGTGTACAGCCTGGGGTTTTAACACCTTGATTATGCAGCTGGGGTCAGACTAATTAAGCAGCACTTCTCAACTTAACCTCGTCACTGCTGCACTGCAAGCCTAAACATAGGTTTTCCAGGCATATGGCTGGTGACGTTCCTTCACCTTGTCACATTCCTCCCCTGTTATTGTGTGGCCGAGTCCACGCACGGCTGAAGCCTGATCCTCCACCCCTTCTCTAGAAAAGAAGTCAGCATTTGCATTTTCTTTTCCAGGCCTATGCTGAATCTCAAATGAGAAGGGTTGGAGGGCCATATACCACCTGGTCAATCTAGCATTGGAGTCCTTCATGCTATTTAACCACTTTAATGGAGCATGGTCTGTCAACAGAGTAAAATGGACTCCTGCCAGGTAATGCCTCAAAGCCTCGATTGCCCACTTTACTGCGAGGCACTCCTTCTCAATCACTGAGTAGTTTTTTCCCTCTGGAACAATTTCCTACTCAGAAAAAGGATCGGATGTTCCACTCCCTCAGACTGTTGTGACAACACTGCCCCTAGCCCTATCTCTGATGCATCGGTTTGCACTACAAAAGGCCTGTTGAAGTCTGGGCTTCTAAGGACGGGACCCTCGGATAGACACCTTTTTATGTTCCCGAAGGCTCTCTGACACTCCCTTGACCATACCACTTGTGTAGGGGTGGACTTTTTTGTGAGGTCCGTTAATGGGGCTGCAACTTCTTAGTAGTTGGGGATGAACCACCGGTAGTACCCTGCTAAACCCAGCAGAGAGCGTACCTGCGTTTTTGTTTGGGGGGTCGGAACTTCTTTCAGGGCAACTACCTTGTCGGCTAGTGGCCTTATTTTTCCACCTCCCACTGCATACCCTAAGTATTTGGTTTCCGCCTTACCTAAGGCACATTTCTTAGGGTTGGCTGTGAGCCCTGCCTCTCTTAGAGATTTGAGGACCGCTTTCAGCCTATTTAGATGGGCCCACCAGTGTTTACTATAAATGACAATTTCATCTAGGTAGGCTGCGGCATAAGCCCTATGGGGTCTCAGCACCTTATCCATGCGTCTCTGAAATGTGGCTGGGGCTCCATGCAATCCAAATGGCATTGTCACAAACTGGTATAAACCCATGGGATTGGCAAAGGCTGTTTTGCACTTGGAAATTTCCTCTATGGGTATTTGCAAGTATCCTTTTGTTAAGTCCAATGTGGATATATATTCCGCGTTACCAAAGGCGTCAATTAACTCGTCCACCATTGGCATCGGATATGCGTCAAACTTGGATACCGCATTGACCTTTCGGAGGTCCACACAAAATCTTACCTTCCCATCGGGTTTAGGGACCATAACTAGTGGACTACACCATTCACTGCATGATTCCTCAATCACTCCCAAGTGTAACATTTCTTGTACCTCCTTCTCTACCAGGGCCCTACGACTCTCAGGCAATCTATAAGGACGGGAATGTACTTTTACCCCAGGTGCTGTCTCGATCACATGTGAAATTAAATTAGTTTGCCCTGGCAAATCAGAAAAAACATCATGGAATTGTGTAATTATTTCTAACAAGTCCCCTTTATGTTAAGAGGACAACTGTCTACCCATAGGTATTTTATCGTCACCCACGAAGTTCTCCCGTGGGGGCTGAGGACCCAAATCCATGTCCTCCTCCACCGGGTGGATGAATAGAGACCGCTGCATCTTCCAGGGTTTCAGCAAGTTCACATGGTAAATTTGTTTACCCTTCCTGGACACTGGTTGAGCGATCTCGTAATCCACATCACCCGTGCGGCGGAGTACTTCGAATGGGCCCTGCCATTTGGCTAGGAGTTTGCTCTCACAACTGGGTAACAACAACATTACCTGGTCTCCAGGGTGAAACACTCTCATGCGAGCATTCTGATTGTAATGTCTCTCCTGGCTGTCCTGGGCTGATCTAAGATTCTCCCAAGCAAAATGGCCGACCACATCTAGGCGCTTCCTAAGGTCTAGTACATATTGCAGGGTATTCTTAGAAGGGCACCTCTGTTCCTCCCAGGACTCCTTTAGGAGGTCTAGGATACCCCGGGGTTGGCGGCCATACAGCAGTTCAAATGGAGAGAATCCCGTGGAGGCCTGCGGAACTTCCCGCACTGCAAACAGCAGAAAAGGGAGAAGTTCATCCCAAGCTCTCTTCTCTGAATCTACAAATTTCCTCAGCATCCCTTTTAGAGTTCGGTTAAATCTTTCCACCAATCCGTCAGTCTGTGGATGGTAGACCGATGTCCGAACAGACTTGACCTCTAGTAATTTTAAGACATCCTGCATCAGTTTAGCCATAAAATTTGTACCTTGGTCTGTCAACATAACCTGGGGAAGTCCAACCCGTGAGAACAGCTCCAACAACTTGTTGGCTACTTGCTTCGCCGTTGCTGTTCTCAGGGGGAACGCCTCAGGATACCATGTTGCATAGTCAACTATTACAAGAATAAACCTGTGTCCTTTCGCAGAAGGTTCTAGAGGTCCTACTAAGTCTACCTCAATCCTTTCAAAGGGAACTGACACCAAGGATAGAGGAACCAAAGGGGCTGGTTTTTGCCCCTTCGGACTATTTAGCTGGCACTCCGGACATGCCGCACATAACTTAGCAATATCACTATGCATCCCTGGCTAATAGAATCGGGACGAAATACGGTCCAATGTTTTATCCCTGCCCAGGTGACCACCCCAAGGGACAGTATGGGCTAGAGTGAACACAGATTTAACAAAAGCCTTGGGAACCAATATCTGTCTGGTGACCTCCCCTGTTTGTGTTTGCCTATTCAACCTATACAGGATATCATTTGATAATTCAAAATGGGGGAATACTATCACCCCCTGTGCATTTAAAATCTGCTCATCAATTTTTACCACCTTGTCATACTCTCTAGCAAGGACTGGGTCTTCCCTTTGCCTCTGGCGAAAGTCAGGGAGGTATAGGTCTGGTAAATCTCCAGGGCCCATATCCCCCTCCCTCTGGCCATCCCCAGCCATCACTTGTGACCTCTGACTACTGGAATGGTCACCTTGAGACACAGATTTCTGCAACCAGTCCTGTTTGTCGGAGCGTCTTTGCTTCCGAGTCTTTGGAACCCGGTGTCGGCTGGGGAAAAGGTCTGCCGAGAAGTGGAACAGTTTGCCAGGGTTCTCCTGAGCCACAGAATAAGGCTCCTCGTGAGAGACTGGGGCCTTTAGGTCCGAAAAGAAAGGCCAGTCCCGGCCGAGCACAACAGGGGGCATGGAGCCAAGGAGCGACTCCTACTTCGAGGTAGGCCTCCTGACCCTTTACCTGTAGCCGTATTTTGGCCATCGGATACCGTCTTACATCGCCGTGTATATATTCTATGCTCCATGGAGAGTCAAAAGAACACATTAGGCGGTAACAGTTCCTGGAAGGTCAGAGTTTTCCCAGAGTCCAAATCTACAAGGGCCTGGACGTTTTTTCCCCCAACCTGGGCTGGAAGTAGCCAGGGCTTGTAGTTTTCTCCAGTGGAGGCCGAGGCGACGGTCCTGCCGAATGAACAATCCATCCGTGAACAGTCCACATGCTGGTAGCTTTGTTCTCCACAGGCGGAACATGGAGAGGGTTCCCTCGTAGGAGGGGGTCGTGGATAGCGCTCTGCTGGACCAGACACTGGAGACCAGTCGTCTGGTGGGTCCTGTGGACGACGTCCTTGGAAGCTCCTCTCATTTTGCGATGAGCCGACATCAGGAATAGATGAGGGTCTCGGCGGGGACCAGCATTTGGACTCCGCCCTTGCTGGAACAACTGCTCCTTCCGTTGGACTTGGCGGTTGCGCGTGGACGGGCCGTAGGTTCCCCGTTGATCCGACCTCCCTCTTTGGGCATCCGCAGGTGCCGGTGGAGTCAGATCCGTCGGGTCCCGGACACTCGCCTGCTCCTCAGCCTCAAGGAAGTTCTCCACGAGTCAGACCACCAAAGCTAGGGTTTCAGCAGCGTGGCGTTTTACCCACGAGCCTGCGGAAGGGGAATTGTTCCAAAACCACCTGCTCAAGAATTGCCTCCTTAGGGCACTCCTCAGGTTGTATCCAGCGCCTACACAAGTCCAATAACCGCTGAGCGAGGACCCGGGGTCTCATCTTAGGGGTGTACTTCATGTTCCGGAACTGCTGCCGGTAGGTCTCTGGGGTCAGACCTAAGTGATCAAGTATGGCGGCTTTTACTTGTCGGTAGTCCATTGCCTGAACTGCAGGGAGGCCCTGATATGAGGCCTGGGCTTCTCCTATGAGGAGCGGGGCCAAAGCAGTTGCCCAGCGATCTGCAGCCCAGCCGTGAGCTTCGGCAACCCTTTCAAATGTCAGTAAAAAAGCCTCTGGATCCTCGTTCAGAGTACTGGGGGTTTGTTTGCAAGTTCTTGACTGGCAGACCCCTGGAATTGGGTCAGCAGCTTGGCCATCCGCTCCCCCTGTGCTGCCTGCTGCTGGGTTAGGAGCTGGGTTTGCTGCTGCAATAGTCTTTCATCTCTCTCTGCTTGTACCCAGGCCTGCTCCTGCATTACTGTGAATAAGTGAGGAAAAAAGTGCGCAGCTAATGTTATAAGTGAAGTGATGAATATATAAGGTAAAATACGTGACCTTAATTGAACAAATCTGAGCGTCTGCAGCTGCGGTATAAGGAGGGCTCAGGAACCCCCTAAACTAGCAGAAAAAACACAAAAAACACAGCGCACAACGCTCATAGTGCATTAAAAATTATATTGACATAAACAATAAATAAGGTGAGTATTTTGCGTACATCAAGATAGTTTTAAACAAGCATTTTCGGGATATTGTTACCCAAACACCACGTGGAAGCCGGATCAGATGTCCTCGCATGTGTGTGGAAACTGGTTCCTTGGACACCGGTTCCTGTTCAGGTAAGTATGGAGTCTCTGATAGTTCTTGCTCCCATAAACGAATCAACACATTTGCAGCTCTACCAAAGGTTGCTGCTACAAGCGGAGCTCCACGCCAGCTGAGATCCTCTCTCTCCCCTCCGTTTAGACACTTCCGGATTGGTGACGTCACCGCGGGGTTCTCGCCGATATTGGCGCTGATTTCACTGGGTCAGCTCGCTGTACTGGGGCAGTACAGTTGACCTCCGCATGAAACTTGAACATGCGGAGGAAGAAACTCTGCTCCACTTGCAGTACCGCACCTGGAGTCCGCCGAGCCAGTTTGCATTACTGTCCCTGCTGTCTGGTCTGCTCGCACAGAAACTCTTTAAAAAATTCTTCAATTTTTCTCATTCTTGTGTGTGTGTGTGGCCCTTTAACTGCAGGGGCCTTTCAAAATCCCACTTCTAACACCATATGTTGAAGGGTACATGCAACCACACACGCGGGTTCTTTGGATAAGGCTTATTTATTTGAGCCTTAAAACATACAGCACATCAAAAATAAATGCTTTTCATCAGCAAACAAAAGAAAATAGATTCTTCTTCAGCAGACAAACAAAATAGCTTCTTTTTAGCAGACAGAACAAAATAGCTTCTCTTTAGCAGACAAAACAAAAATAAGGCAGCTTCTCTTTTTTTGTATGCAGGAGACAGACAGTTCATCACACATGTACTTTGCAACACAGACCTTACAGCAGTAATCTCTTCAGCATTTTCAGTCCTGTCTCCTCACCAGCTCTCCTACATGTGTGTACAGCCTGGGGTTTTAACACCTTGATTATGCAGCTGGGGTCAGACTAATTAAGCAGCCCTTCTTAACTTAACCTCGTCACTGCTGCACTGCAAGCCTAAACATAGGTTTTCCAGGCATATGGCTGATGACGTTCATTCACCGTGTCACAGAGACAATCAAAGAGGGCGTTACCAAAGAAGATAATACAATGGTCGGAGAGAATACGAAAATCCAGACCCATCCATCAGCAACTCTTCCACCTTAGGTACCTATTTTTTAGGCCATGGTCGTATGACTTATTCATGAGACTTATTCATGAGACACGAGGCACAAGAAACAGAGTACCCCAGAGACAGTGCAGACCCACTCATGTGGAGAATGATTGGTAGTAAACATTTCTAATAAAGCTTTCTCTCTCAACAGATTGAGGTACTTAATAAAGGTTTATCTTTTGTCTCTACCACCAAACCCGATTTCTCCAGATTAAAGATTGATCTTGAACGTTTCTTTAGATCTCTACGTCTTAAAGCATTTCTTGCAATACATCCTCAAGCACCTTCCACCACATTAGATAAAGTTGACGTAGAGACTCTCTTCCATGTCTAACATCAGAACTTAAAAACAAGAGTAAATTTAATCCTCCAGTACATCACCATTTTGTGGAGATATATATGAAATTGTGAAAAGGGACATTAAAAAATGTAAGGGTGTTTCTAATGCTGTACATCCCTGTAGAGCCAATCTTACCAAAAAGAAAACTGACATTCTTGATTAAATTAGGAATGATACGGATCTTATTATTAAAACAATGGATAAATGAGGGGCTATCATGATCATGAACTGTTTAGAATATAGGGTTGAGATACTCAGACAGCTGGACAACCACAACAACTATGAGAGGGTGGATACCAATCCCAGCAAAGATACTGGTCTACTCATAGATAGAATCTGTAAGGAAGCCTGGGGAGGAGGAGGAAGGGGTTATCTCCAAGAAATTGTATAATTTTCTAATCAAAAAGGATCCCATGATTCCGGTACTATACACCCTCCCCAAGATTCATAAAAACGTACTCCATCCCCTTTGTATCCCCATTGTCACTGGGTCAGATTCGATTTTTCTTCATAAATTATTATGACCCTTTGTCGTCTCATCAAGATCTTACATTCAAGACAGGGCTGACTTTTTGCAGAGAATTGATCAGCTTTTCAGATTGGAGTGACAATGCATACTTAGCGACCCTCAATGTGAACAGCCTGTATACATCGATGTGATGGTGAAGGGGTACCCAGGCCAGTAAATAAAGGTATTTGGCCCGGCTGGGTGCCCCTGAGCCATATTGGGGAATTGTGATTGTCAGCTCTGCAACCCAATCATGGCAGCTAGCAGCATAGCAGGAGGCTTTTTGCTAACTTTTGCTAGGAAGCTCCTAGCGCCGTGAGATTTGCTGTGAGCACTGTTCGGGTAAATCATGAACTATCATGTCGCGCAATTTTTATACAGTTACATAAAAAAGGGATGAATTAAAACCCCCCATATTTTAATTGTACCAACATGTTAGGCATATGGGGATTTTCATCTAACACGCCAGAGACAGAGTGGCTACTCCAAGCTTCAAAGGCAGTCCAGGATATGGGAGTGTTAAACCTTTTGTTAGCAACAGCTTCAAAGGTGATCCAGGATATGGAGGTGTTAAACCTTTTGTTAGCAAGGAAGAGAATTTCAAAGCCACCCTGGCAAATGGCTGCTCTGCCCAGACTGAGCGGCGCCAGGTAGAAGGGATGGGCCTCATATGCTAAGCAGCCAAGGTGCAAAGTTGGCACATGCCCAGAGCAGACTGAGAAGCCCCTCTGCCAGGTTTGAAAAGTAGTGGTAACTCCGAGATAAACGTAGATCCACGTGGGGTAAGCGAAGCACAGCCAGTCCAAACAAAAACAATACGGGGCTAAGCATAATGACAAAAAAAAATATTTATTGAGGGTGTACAACATGGTGGCGCAGGGATATACCTCTGACACGTTTCACGCTGGAATAGCGCTTTCTCAAAGAGTTTCCTATCACAGGTATAGATGTTACCACCGGATACAGTATTGCGTAGATAACGCTATACTCTGATTCAAACAAACTTTCCAGTCCTCCATAGGTGAAGTATAGTCTCTAGTGACCCCTGGTGGATGAAAAAATATATGCATAACCAAAAAAATGTGAAAACAAAAGATGCAATTAAAAAAACACAGTTTGAAACATTATTATGGTTGTGTAAACAGGTAAGTAACAATATGGAACATATTTGGAACAGTAATCCATCAGGAAGAGACAAGAAATATATATATAAATGCAAAGTAAAAAATATTAATAAATTAGAAAGTATATATAGATCAATTAAGTATCTAAAATATAATATAATGTGAAGCAATATATGTAGTACAAGCATTTATAAAATATAATACATAGTATCATGTGACTGTTTATCTTTAGAAAACAATTGGAACAATATACATCTATATTGCCCATAATTAAAGAGAAGAATATATGTCTTATAACAGCAGCAATAGAGTAATTTAAACCCAGCTATTGAATCAAAGTGGTAAAACGAAATCTAGTAAGTAGAAGCTATATATCTCAGCATATCTAGACAATTGAGGAGAAGCTTAGTCTAAGCATACCCTCTAGTTATACATGTATAAACATATTCACCTGACTCTAACCGCATCAATAAATCGTTATGTATAAACCATGAAAATCAATAAAATATGACAATATGAACATATAATGATGAAAAGTGTGACGTAATCATTAATAATTATAATCAATAAGCCACTGTCTTAAGTCAAAAAATGTTTTAGCTCCCAATCTGTATTGATTCCATTCGGGGCCTTTGCCCCCAAAGTGTAGATCCAGTACATCTCATGGCGATTAATTATATTTTCTCTATCTCCTCCTCTAGTGGGAATGGAGATATGTTCCACTGCACTAAAGGAGAAGCCCGTAAGGGACACTGATTGAAAAGCCGCGAATTGTCTGGATACGGGGTATTTTTGATCTAAATTTTTATAGTTTTAAATGCTCATTGATCCTAATTTTCAGGGGTCTAATTGTTCAACCTACATATATACTGCCACACACACAATTCAACACGTAGATGACATAATTGCTGTTGCATGTAATAAAGGAACTAATTCTGTGTGTGGTATTAGTATGTTGATCTTTAACTGCAGTGATTGGTTTAGCATATTTGCAAACCGAACACCCCCCACATTTGTGGAAGCCACAGGACGCCTTGCTCTTTTTGACATTTTTTTCAGTTTTTAGTAAGCTCAGGGAAACATAGTGACCAAAGGTTTTTTCCTTACGATAGATAAATCTGGGTTTTTTTGTAGTAATTTGTTTCAGGTCTTTGTCCAGTCTCAGGACCCCCAATGTTTCTCAACAATGTTACAGATCTGATATGCCTGTTTACTAAAATTAGTAATGAATAAAGGAACAGTATCTTTAGAAAACTTTGTATCTTCTTTCCTTTTATTCATCTTTTTAGTCATAGACTGTAACCAAGTTAGTCTATCCATATCTGATGCTTTATAAAAGGCTGATTGAATCACCTCATCACTGTATCCCCTTGCTTTAAACCTGGACATTAATTTCTCAGATTCTCTGAGGTATGTCACTTGATCCAGCAAATTCTTCTCAATCTAATAAATTGAGCTTTTGGTATGCCCCTCAATAGGGGTTTGTGATGTCCACTGTTGGCCATGAGGAAGGAGTTGTGGGCATTAGGCTTACAGAAAAGATCTGTCTGAATGCAACAATTCATATCGAAGATCTAAATATGTAGTATGGTTTTTAGTCAAAGAATAAGTGAACTGTAAATTACATTTATTAGTATTAAGATATTTAAAAAATAAATCCAATTGTTCATTGTCTCCCTGCCAAATTAATAGCAGATCATCGATATAGCATCTATAAAAAAACAGTATTGTGTCGATATGGATTGGTATCTCAAAAAATAAATAACGTTTTCCAATAGCCCATAAATAGGTTGGCATAAGATGGTGCAAATGACGTGCCCATTGCTGTCCCCCGTGTCTGTAAATAATATTGGTGATCAAAAAGAAAATAGTTGTGTTGTAATAAAAATAAGACAGAGTCTAATATGAAAGTGCATTGTGCCACAGAAAGATCAGAGGAATAAAGATAATGTGAAACAGCCCTAACACCCAATGTATCATCAATAAATGTGTATAAGGATGTAACATCTAGGGTGACCAACGTGTAGGTGTTACACCAGTTAAAATTGTGAATTAAAGTGAGTAAATCAGATGAATCCCTAAGAAAAGAAGGAAGTGATTTGACCAACGGTTGTAAATAAAAATCAACGTACCTAGATAGACCATCTCCCAAATATCCAAACATACTCAATATAATAGGTCTGCCAGGAGGGCATACCAGAGATTTATGGATCTTTGGGAGATGGTGAAAAATAGGTACAGTGGGAGGCACAGAAGACAAAAATGAAACCTCATCATTAAGTACCCGCAACTCCTTCCCATGTCAATGAGACTAAGAAGCTCAGAAAGATATAGCCTTGTAGGATTACTTTGTAATAAGCAATAAGAGTTCTTGCAGTATCTCCAAGTTGTCTCATGGCTTCTTTTACATAATCTTCAGTTAACATAGCAACAGTCATCCCACCTTTGTCAGCACTTTTAATTGTCAGATTGTTATCCTTCCTTAATTCATACATTCTAGTTCTCTCTTCCTTGGAGATATTATTATTTAACCTTTTAGTTGAAAATAAATAACCTTTTGCTAATAACTGAAGGTCATGTTCGACTAGTTTTTCAAAGGTCTCTAAAAAAGGACCCTTATTAAAACTAGGATTGAAGATAGATTTTTTTCCTGAAAGAAGAGTGTTTCGTATTCATAAGGAAGGTAACAGAATCATGAATCATTGATATTCATGGTCCTCCTGTTCAGATAACAAATCAGTAAGGTCCTGTAAGGCACATTGTTCTCTGAATGAAATAGGCTCTATCCTGGCATGGTCAGCTGGAGGAGTTGTGCAAGAAGTGTCCAAGTCCTCCTGTTGAGCAATGACAGGATGGGCCACATCCTGATTACAATTTTTTTTATTAAAGATAACTTTCTTATAAAACACGGGAGGTCAATAACTGTAGGGAATAATTAAAAATCATAGGGTGCGAAGTTTAGTCCCTTATAAAGCAAACTTATATCATCACTTGTTAAGTCAATGCCTGAAATATTGATGATATTATTTTCAGACATCAAACTTCTTTCTTTTTGTTGCCATTCCTTCGCCTTTTTCCCCGTCTAGACCTATTAGGTAGTTTTTTGGCTCGGTATAATCATTAGAGGACGATGCTAATTCTTGCCTATGATGTGTAATACAGTAGATGTTAGCGAATTGCTTTGATGTAAATGTTCCTGAGTTTCTCCCCTAAAAAAAGAGACTGTTTGATGCCGGTTGTCACTGTCCGATGCGTCTGAAATACTTGAGGCTTCAGAATACATGTTGTTATTCTTAAGTGTAGATTTTTTTGGAGTAGATTTCTTTGATTGATCTTTACCACAAGTTTTTTTTTTAGGATTGGTATTCTGATGTCCCTGATTTTTCATTGAAATTGTTTTTTGCCAGATGTTTACTTGCTTGCCGTCGTAATCAGTACGATCCCTTATAAACTTCTTTTGTTTTTTCAGCATTATACAGTATCATTATCCAAAATATCAATATTTTTACAGAGGGTCTTATCAAAGGAGTCAACATTTTCCATGGTTTTAAAATTACCAAGATCTTTTTTTTGAATTTCAATATTCTTTACCACAGTAAGTTTCTCTTTCAATTTGGATCACACAATTAGTTCCATGAGTTTGATAGAACAGGCGTCTAATATTGTAATCCAGTGTTCTTTAAACTCTTTCGATCGAAATCCAAAAGATGGCATCTTTTTCATTCGAAGTCCTCTGGGGATTTTGTTAGCTTTTAAATAGTTTTCTAAAGTTGTGATATCCCACCAGAGACGAATATTATGTGATAAGGATTTTTCAAATGTCTGGAAGTACAAGGAAAGATCAATGCTATCTTCGCTGAAGGATAACTGTGTGCCTTCAAAAGCATATGGTGCTCTACGAGCGCGTCCAGTATTGTCAAAGCAAGAATGAATATATGTACTGTCGCCCCCCCCTTTTATTCTCCAACATCTCCGCATTTTTCCGGGATTTTGTTTTGAATGCTACGCACTTCACCGGGTTCTCACCGGGTTCATGCCGCATTCTCAGCCGCGATTCATGCGCAGTTGACGGGCAGTTGATGCGTTTATTGAGAATGGTTTGGATTTAATAGGTTGCAATTCTTCGCGTGTCCGCCAGATGGCAGATATTCATGAATTGTAATGCGCATGCGCTTCAGTAATGTGTCGACTTGTAGGTGTTTCGTTTCAAAAAGATACCACAGTGGTCTATTGTAAATTGGCCTCAGGACTGAAGGAAGAGGTTACAATAATGTATAAATTTAGGCTTTTCATATTAAAGAAAGACAAACACCAGTTTCTGTTATTCTCCAGAGTCCCGCCGCCATGAGTGTTCAAGTGCAGCCCGTGTTCCAAAAACCCGACAGAACGTACGCGTATTTAATATGGGCCACGATTAATGCAACAGATAATAAGATGGCAACAGTTGTTCAAATTTATCAGTATTTTATCGAAAACTATGACTTTTACAAATTTTCGCCAGCTCCTCATGTGTGGAAGCGTGCAATAAGGAAAAAGTTATGTAGCGATCCATGTTTTTATCGTATTGATCCCGAATTTATTGGAGGGTATTGGTGTGTATCACCAGGTTTTTCCTGTATCTATGATCATGCAGACAGCAAAAGGCGAAATGTCGTGTTAAAACAAACTAAGAAATGACAGTCGCTGGCAAGCAATGCACCAGCACCAGCACCGACTTCCAATAACGGTTCGACCGTCAGTGACAACCCTTGCTGTCTGTCCACGCACGGATACCTGCAGCCTGAGTATAGTTTCGAGCAAGCTTGCATGTACCTAAGCAATTTCCAGCCTCATCAGCTGACTACAGGTGTAGTAATCCCTGTCAACGACGTGAATGATCAATAATACTGGACTGGCAGTGGCCCGGCGCCGGCTGATTGGGAAATTCTATGGTGAGTAATGTTGCCGTATTTTATTCTGTTTTTTTTATTTAGAAAATATCAATATCAGTGCGATTCAAAAGTCAAGCGATTCTCCTGTAAGCTATATCATTGGCTGAGCGGCTTCTACAGTACTGTAGATACTGCACAATTGGTGAAAAGCTAGGCACATGCACATTGGAAACTTCATGAAACGCATATGCGTGTCATGACATCGACGGTAGGCGCATGCGCATGTTAACAGGAGACGACCACCGAGAAAATTATTGGTGGGACTGACTGAGAACTTCTTTGGGGGACTGACCATCACAGTAAAACTTTTATTTTTATTTCCTCAGAAAACTTTGTCATCTGATGGATATGTGAATACAAAACTAACTAAAAAAAAACTCTCTACCAGCGCTTGATCCAAGTGATAGACTAATTGGTGTGATAACAACAATTGAGTGATTACAATGTGATTACATATGCAGCCAAGGGGGCAATAAACAATGGATTGTTCAAATCCAATAGCATACAGATACAAATACAAAAAATGTCCCCGGCGCAAAGTGTGGTGATGATAATTACAGTACCATATCGAAAGACAGTCCTGTTTGAAAAGTCAGTCCTGGTGGTAGAATGATTCATCAACAATGTGAGGTAGATTTTCCTCTAGGCGTGTTCCCTTATGTTGTCTGCAATAACAGATAAAGAAAACACACCATTGCGCAGTATACAGACTCAATTGCCCCAACCTGAAGAGGAAAATCCCTACTTACAGGATATTTTCTTGTTCATTCGGGGGAGAGAATCTGTTCTTTGGTTCTCTTCCTCCACCCTGGTCTCCACGGGCCCCTCGTGGTTCCTAAGGTGGCTCTCTTCAACTCGGTCTGCGTCGTCCCAGTAGCAGCATACACCGCAACAACCGTGGTTGGAGAAAATTGAAAGACAGCCTAGTGTACTCCGCAAATTTTATTTAACAATGTTAAAAAGCAGCGATGTTACACTCACATTTTGCGAGGGCAAACATGCCGCTCAAGAATGCCGTCCGCAGCCTGTGTCCACTCGATGGTGTGTTGTTCACGACGTCGCGCGCCAACCGATGACGTCAGCGGCGCAGCGCCCGAAGTTCTCCCCACACCACGAGATGCAACGCAGGTGACAGCTTACAACGTGCACTGTACTAGGCTCCTCCTCTCTACGCGTTTCGTGACGCTACGTCACTTCCTCAGGAGATGAAGGAGTCCAGTACACTGGTGCCTTAAGTACATGCACTAAAACTTGTATCTGCCCACAAATGGGCGGCGATCATTTTCGTCACTTAACTGAGTAATTGCAGGACCAGAAACAGCTGACTTGATATACTGTGCTGTTAGGGTCAAACCAGTCCTCACTACTACCCTTTTAAAATATCAAAAAATATAAAATGACTTAAAACATGTTAAAACATTAAATTAATAAAATAAACACTTGTCCTATAGTTGATTACATAAACCTAATGTTTAACATTGATCATATTTACAAATTCAATAGAAAACGATAACTACATTGAAGAAAGATGAAACAAGCAGATTCTGAGGGTCTTTCAAAAAGGATGCCAGATCGAAATCAATATTTAGACCCAATGGGGACAAGGTTTTCAGGACATATATCCAATAACTTTCTCTTTTGGACAACATGCCCAGCCTGTCTCCCCCGCGCCAATTTGGTTTTAGATGTTCAATACCCATACATATAAGGCCATCAGGAATCTGATTATGCACTAGCTTGAAATGATTAGAGACGCTATGCGTCTCGAGGCCTCTCTTGATGTTGTATATATGCTCGGAAAATCGCCTCTTGAGAGGTCTCCCTGTGCGCCCTATGTATTGTAGCCCACATGGGCATTGCAGTAAGTAAACACAATAATCCGTCTTACAGTTAATAAATGTTTCTATATCGTAGACCACTCCTGTTTTGTTTGATTTAAATGATTTGCCCTTAACACTATTTTTGCATCCAATACATTTGGAGCATGTATAGTATCCTTTAAGGTTACTTAGCCATGTAACATGGCGGTCTCGAAGACCATCAAAGGGACAACTTGGTGATAGCCGGGACTTTAGGTTTTTTGCCCTTCTATAAACTATCTGAGGTTTTTCTGGGACAATCTCTTTGAGAACAGGGTCCCTCTGTAGTATGCCCCAATGTTTAGTAAGAACCTTTGTTATAGTGGGGGCCAGACCACTGTACTGGGTTACAAAAAATGGAAATGGGTCACTTTTCTTCATAACAGTTGTGGTCGGATCTTTACATAGAATATTTTTTCTATCTAGTTTATTAACTTCAGAAATGGCAGAGTCTACATCACGCATTTTGTATTCCCTCTCCAGGAACCTATCCCTAAGGTCATTTACCTGCTGTTGGTACACTTTTTCATTTGAGCAGTTTCGCTTAACCCTTAGTGCTTGTCCCTTGGGGATGTTCCGGAGCCAGTTTGGGTGGTGATGGCTTGATGCCAATAAATAGGTATTTGCATCTACATCCTTATTATATGTTTTTGTCTGGATAGTATCATCCTCTATATACAGAGAGAGGTCAAGGTAGTTAATGATGGTATTGCTTTGATTAAATGTGAATCGCAGGTTCAGTTCATTCATATTCAAATATTGCTTGAATGCCTCAAGCTCATCCATAGGCCCCCTCCAGACACACAGCACATCATCGATGTATCTTTTCCATAGCACCAGGTTTGCCCCAAATGGGTTGGAGGTCCATATGTTATCCTCCTCCCATATGGACATGGGACAAACCTGGTGCTATGGAAAAGATACATCGATGATGTGCTGTGTGTCTGGAGGGGGCCTATGGATGAGCTTGAGGCATTCAAGCAATATTTGAATATGAATGAACTGAACCTGCGATTCACATTTAATCAAAGCAATACCATCATTAACTACCTTGACCTCTCTCTGTATATAGAGGATGATACTATCCAGACAAAAACATATAATAAGGATGTAGATGCAAATACCTATTTATTGGCATCAAGCCATCACCACCCAAACTGGCTCCGGAACATCCCCAAGGGACAAGCACTAAGGGTTAAGCGAAACTGCTCAAATGAAAAAGTGTACCAACAGCAGGTAAATGACCTTAGGGATAGGTTCCTGGAGAGGGAATACAAAATGCGTGATGTAGACTCTGCCATTTCTGAAGTTAATAAACTAGATAGAAAAAATATTCTATGTAAAGATCCGACCACAACTGTTATGAAGAAAAGTGACCCATTTCCATTTTTTGTAACCCAGTACAGTGGTCTGGCCCCCACTATAACAAAGGTTCTTACTAAACATTGGGGCATACTACAGAGGGACCCTGTTCTCAAAGAGATTGTCCCAGAAAAACCTCAGATAGTTTATAGAAGGGCAAAAAACCTAAAGTCCCGGCTATCACCAAGTTGTCCCTTTGATGGTCTTCGAGACCGCCATGTTACATGGCTAAGTAACCTTAAAGGATACTATACATGCTCCAAATGTATTGGATGCAAAAATAGTGTTAAGGGCAAATCATTTAAATCAAACAAAACAGGAGTGGTCTACGATATAGAAACATTTATTAACTGTAAGACGGATTATTGTGTTTACTTACTGCAATGCCCATGTGGGCTACAATACATAGGGCGCACAGGGAGACCTCTCAAGAGGCGATTTTCCGAGCATATATACAACATCAAGAGAGGCCTCGAGACGCATAGCGTCTCTAATCATTTCAAGCTAGTGCATAATCAGATTCCTGATGGCCTTATATGTATGGGTATTGAACATCTAAAACCAAATTGGCGCGGGGGAGACAGGCTGGGCATGTTGTCCAAAAGAGAAAGTTATTGGATATATGTCCTGAAAACCTTGTCCCCATTGGGTCTAAATATTGATTTCGATCTGGCATCCTTTTTGAAAGACCCTCAGAATCTGCTTGTTTCATCTTTCTTCAATGTAGTTATCGTTTTCTATTGAATTTGTAAATATGATCAATGTTAAACATTAGGTTTATGTAATCAACTATAGGACAAGTGTTTATTTTATTAATTTAATGTTTTAACATGATTTAAGTCATTTTATATTTTTTGATATTTTAAAAGGGTAGTAGTGAGGACTGGTTTGACCCTAACAGCACAGTATATCAAGTCAGCTGTTTCTGGTCCTGCAATTACTCAGTTAAGTGACGAAAATGATCGCCGCCCATTTGTGGGCAGATACAAGTTTTAGTGCATGTACTTAAGGCACCAGTGTACTGGACTCCTTCATCTCCTGAGGAAGTGACGTAGCGTCACGAAACGCGTAGAGAGGAGGAGCCTAGTACAGTGCACGTTGTAAGCTGTCACCTGCGTTGCATCTCGTGGTGTGGGGAGAACTTCGGGCGCTGCGCCGCTGACGTCATCGGTTGGCGCGCGACGTCGTGAACAACACACCATCGAGTGGACACAGGCTGCGGACGGCATTCTTGAGCGGCATGTTTGCCCTCGCAAAATGTGAGTGTAACATCGCTGCTTTTTAACATTGTTAAATAAAATTTGCGGAGTACACTAGGCTGTCTTTCAATTTTCTCCAACCACGGTTGTTGCGGTGTATGCTGCTACTGGGACGACGCAGACCGAGTTGAAGAGAGCCACCTTAGGAACCACGAGGGGCCCGTGGAGACCAGGGTGGAGGAAGAGAACCAAAGAACAGATTCTCTCCCCCGAATGAACAAGAAAATATCCTGTAAGTAGGGATTTTCCTCTTCAGGTTGGGGCAATTGAGTCTGTATACTGCGCAATGGTGTGTTTTCTTTATCTGTTATTGCAGACAACATAAGGGAACACGCCTAGAGGAAAATCTACCTCACATTGTTGATGAATCATTCTACCACCAGGACTGACTTTTCAAACAGGACTGTCTTTCGATATGGTACTGTAATTATCATCACCACACTTTGCGCCGGGGACATTTTTTGTATTTGCATCTGATGGATATGGATGGATAATATCGTTTCGTGTAACAATGCCTGCACATTGCAGAATCGGATTTAAAAAAACACGTACCGGAGTCTACAATTTATTGGCCGTTGTTATTGATTAGGATAGAATACCAGAAACAGTATGCTGATGTTTTCAGACAGTACTGTATACAATGCTTTTTTTATATACTGTATACTGTATAATAAACCCGAGTAAATAAAAAGTACGTATTTATTCTACATGTATTCCAGTACATATGTGTCTTCTATACCAGTACATACAGTATGTGTCTTGTATTTTTTTTTAATACTCTTGTGATGTGCAGTACTGAGCATGCCTACAGTATACAGTACAGTATGCCTGGACAATAGTGTACATTCTAGAAACACTGTATTTTGTTACAGTATCAAAGGAGCCAATGGAACAATTTAAAACAAATCAACGTTTTCTTTTATTGGTGGAGTAAGTACAAAAACATTTATTAACAAATACTGTACAATGTAAAAACATTTTAATTGCACAGCAATTCAAAACA
The DNA here is from genome assembly GCF_040206685.1 of Ascaphus truei. NCBI lineage: Eukaryota > Metazoa > Chordata > Amphibia > Anura > Ascaphidae > Ascaphus > Ascaphus truei. Next base: position 326,788,955 of record NC_134484.1, read on the forward strand.
TCAACAGGTTTACTGCTAGCTAAAACATTTATGTACAGAAAGTAAAAACATTTACAGTCAGTCATTATGGTTTACAGTCACATGTTGTTATTAAAAAACATTCTTTATTCATAAAATATACAAAACGCAACATCTCCTTTATTAAAGTACAGCAAGTCAAAACATTTACGGTAGGATGGTGTGCAGAGAGGTCAGTCAGGCCTGCACAACTCCTGTCCTCGAGGGCCGCAAACAGGCTCGGTTTTCAGGGTAACCTTTGAAAACCGGGCCTGTTTGTTGCCCTCGGGGACTGTAACAAAACATTTACAAAATAAACAACAGTTGAACACTCACGCAAATTCATACCCCACCAGATTGTCCTTCCATGGCCGATGCCTTGCATGGCGCAGAATGCCATTAATTCAGTCTCGAACGCCTTTCATTAAAGGATCTGTAATTGAAAAAAAGCGCCGCAATTCCTCCAGAATGGTCTTTCTTAAATTGTCAGGAAGCGCCTTTTTTTCCCGATTTAATTCATAGTTCATTTTGAAGGCCCACTCGCAGTACATCAAGTAGGACACGTGGTGCTTAAAAAGTAACAAGGCATACTTGTGGGGTACACCAGCACTCATCACCCTATACTTCTCCCTGAGTGCCGGTGGCAGATCGCGCAGGGTGATGTCGGGCACCGTATCGATGCAAGCGAATGTAGGTTGGGTTCTGGAAGCAGGTGTGCTTCTGTGAGCGGGTGTGCTTGTGGTGGCGGGCAAGGATAGGTTGTCTGGGAGGAAGCTTTCCTCCTGTCTTGGTCGCCGTGTTGTCTCCTGGCGTGGTCTTAACGGGGTTGTCATGTTATACTCCTCCTCAACGGCATACATGTACTCAAAATCTTCTGGTGGAGGGGGTGCGCTTGGTGATGGAAGGTGGTCGAAGGTCCCATTCATCACATCCATGCCACCCTCCTGCTCCGGCGTCGGGGATACAGGGACATGAACACCGAGCAAATTATGTATCCCCGCTATGTCAGCCTCTATCTTCTCCATCCGTCGATCCATCTTCTCCATCCGTTGATCCATCTTCTGCATCTGTTGATCCATATTTAGCATGGTCTCCAGAAGCAGATTTATCTTTGCCAGCACAATAGAGTTCCTGGGGATATCCACACTTATCCCATTCAGCATCCGGTCTAACGAGCTGATTCTTGTGCATGGCATGCTGTGGACATCTGGGTGGATGGGTGCTACGGAGGATGAGAGGTGGGTTCCATGGAGAGAAGCGGCAGCATCGCCGAAGAAGGGTGGAGGAGGTGACCTGTGGATTTCCAGGAGAGGAGAAGCGGCAGCGTCGTCAAAGAGAGATGGAGAAAGTGACCTCTGGATTTCCGGGCGAGAAGCGGCAGAGTCGTCTAAGCGCAATGGAGAAAGTAACCCGTGGATTTCAGGGGCACCGGTGGCAGCGTCGTCGAAGAGCAGTGGTGAAGATGGCCTGTGGGTTTTCGGGAGGGCGACGGCAGCGTCGAGGACAAGTAGTGGAGAAGACGGGCTGAAGATATCCGGGAGAGCGGCGGCAGAATTGTCAAAGCGTATTGGAGGAAGTGGTCTGCGGGTTCGATGGGCTGGCTGCCATATGTTTTGCATTGAGTGTACATCACTGTATTGCTTCTTGACATAATAAGGCTTAAGTCTATTAAAACCCTTAGCCTTTGGGGTCAGCAGAAGGTTTTCTTTATTGGCCTTAGCATGTCGCTTTGGCCTTGGCGTGGAAACGGCTGCCACCTTTCGCTTTTTCTGTGTGATAGGCACGGCAGAGGCACACAAATCAACCATGTGCAGTCAAACGCAAAGGGTCGCAGTCAAAAGTTACAGCACAGATTGAATATCGTGATATAAAGATGGTTTTTGCAGGCTTGTGGAGAAAATAAAAATAAAAAATGAGGAGATTTTTTTTTTTTTTTATCGTCACTCACTCAAGCAAGCAGTGGTGGGTGAAGTTACAGGTGCATGCGCAGTAATCATCTGCTGTCAAGCAGGAATGTGATTGAAATCAGAAAGACACACATTCAAAGGAATGGTGTGGGAGAGATGTACTGCATTGTAGAGAAGATAAGAAGTTAAAATACCCTGCAGTGCAGTAAATTATCCTGTGCGTGCGCGGGGTCGAGTTAGGGGAGAGCGCTGTACTGTATTTGCCAAAATGTGACACTGTTACAGCACACGCCACACGCCTATGCAACAATTTTCAAATGAGACATACAGTACAGCACTGCACATGCATGTATAAATATTCAAATGTACAATTACTGCGTGCGCACACGCAGACTGTGTACTGACGCACAGTAGGTTGAACTGCTAAAGTATTAGACTTCGAAGACAACAGCTCGCTAAAGCCCCCCTGAGTTTTTAGATGGTATTGCAGTATTGCAGACAGCGAGAATAAAATGCTAATATCACGAGTGCTAAAATAACGCAATTCACTCCGGACCAAAAAAAAAAACCGCATCTGACCGAGATTATCAGAGCGCCGTGGATCCAGCCGCATTAGGATAAAGGCGGCCGCCACTGTATTGTTCTCAGTCACAATTCTCTCTGCACCTTCAGGAGCTGATTCCATATGTTCCATGATAAAAAAATAATTAAAATGAGCCATCATGTGTCACCAAAATATAAAAAACTATATGTAGATATAAGCCTATAGGGAACCATGTTAAAAATGGTTATTGAGGCAAAAAGTGACACTGTGTGCTCATTTGCATGTCATTTCCCAGAATCCCTTGCTGCAGTGGAAGTGCTGTATGCTGGGTGATAATGGGGAAAGGCGGGGTTGCAGACCTGCCTAAGACATGCAGATAAGCACACAGCTATATTTGCATATTTGCTTTCCTATGGAGGGTTTTTGTCACTTTTTTTACTCACCATAACTTAACTCAGTATTATGGTTTAGCCTATCCCATAGCCTCTCTTGCATTCCCAGTAAAATCAACCCCACACTGATGAGACCCATCAAGGTCAAAACAGCTGTCTGTGGGTGGTTTTCTGGGTATGCACCTTAACCCTGGCTGTGCTCAAAGCTGTGACCATGCAGCAAGCTTAAGCCTATAGGGAACCATGTTAAAAATGGTTATTGAGGCAAAAAGTGACACTGTGTGCTCATTTGCATGTCATTTCCCAGAATCCCTTGCTGCAGTGGAAGTGCTGTATGCTGGGTGATAATGGGGAAAGGCGGGGTTGCAGACCTGCCTAAGACATGCAGATGAGCACACAGCTATATTTGCATATTTGCTTTCCTGTGGAGGGTTTTTGTCACTTTTTTACTCACCATAACTTAACTCAGTATTATGGTTTAGCCTATCCCATAGCCTCTCTTGCATTCCCAGTAAAATCAACCCCACACTGATGAGACCCATCAAGGTCGAAACAGCTGTCTGTGGGTGGTTTTCTGGGTATGCACCTTAACCCTGGCTGTGCTCAAAGCTGTGACCATGCAGCAAGCTTAAGCCTATAGGGAACCATGTTAAAAATGGTTATTGAGGCAAAAAGTGACACTGTGTGCTCATTTGCATGTCATTTCCCAGAATCCCTTGCTGCAGTGGAAGTGCTGTATGCTGGGTGATAATGGGGAAAGGCGGGGTTGCAGACCTGCCTAAGACATGCAGATGAGCACACAGCTATATTTGCATATATATATATATATATATATACTTTTTTATATTTATTTATATATTATATATAAATATTATATATAAATATTATATTTATATATTTATAATTATATGCTGTGTCTGGCAGCATGGGGGTGGGAATCTCTGTATCACTTCCTGACTATACAGGCTAGACTAATTAGCTCATTAACTCACAGCTGAACGGACCTGTCCAGAATGATTAACTCTATGAGAGCTGTAAAGTCCCACAACTGCCCCATTCTAGCCCCTAGAGGGCAGCGACGGCACCACAATATATATATACACTTATACCATGATGTATATATATATATATCTCATACAACATGGTATAAGTGTATATATATATATATTGTGGTGCCGTCCCTCCCTCTAGGGGCTAGAATGGGGCAGTTGTGGGACTTTACAGCTCTCATAGAGTTAATCATTCTGGACAGGTCCGTTCAGCTGTGAGTTAATGAGCTAATTAGTCTAGCCTGTATAGTCAGGAAGTGATACAGAGATTCCCACCCCCATGCTGCCAGACACACACTGTGGAGAGTTATACAGAGAGGGTGAGAGACGCTGCCAGACCTGCTGCAGGTATACTGGGTAAAGAGTTTAGTTCTCCCACGACTAGTTAGGTACTAAGCAGTATTAGTCAGTGTGACGGGAGCTTTGTAACAGGCTATTGATAATACACAAAAAAAATATATATAACTGGGTTAAACTGGTACGAGACTTAGATATGATAAAATATAATTTATTCCTTGATAAAGGTGAACACACAAGATATACAAATAACAGGCAAAATATGGACACTCACTTAAAATGGAATGATGAAACAGTCACATCTGTACTGGCAGTTCATACAGCAATCTTCATAATCCCAAGACACGAAAGACATGAAAGACCTCTGGCATGAAGACAATAGCCATAGGCTGAGCCTGGTTCTTATACAATTATTTCCCATTGAACACAACCTAAACCCAGCCCCTCTCATAAATCAGCGGTGAAGTTGACAGTTTTCCTCAGAGTAAAACTCCTCCCACCCAAGGACGTTTACAAACTGCTTTTCCTATCTAAATAACTTCATAACTTCAGTTCAGAAATACTTACTGGCACGCGAGACATATTAATACATTAAGGCACGCATGACGCTCCCAACGAGACTAAATATTACAGTATAATATTAAAATTAAGAGAGATATCAATATATGTTTCTTATCTTAGAACCGGCTAAACCTCAGGTGTCTGTATTCGTTAGTTGGGGCTTGGTCCCACGAATAGACATATGTAACTCTTACACTGGCGACACACTTTATTCGAGCTCGGCTAGTCCCACGAATTCGGGTATACCCGGGTGTATTGAGGTTTGTGACTGTTTTCTGCCCGAGTGCATTGGGTTATTTTCCAGGCAGGGATCGAAGCATTTTATTCCCGCTGGCTGCAATACTGCACAGTATATATATATATACTGCATTACAATTCATGAATTTATGCCATCTGGTAGACACGCGAAGCATTGCAGCCTATTAAATCCTAATCATTATCATTTAACAGATCAGCCGCCCGTCAGCCAGGCATGAACCCAGGCTGGGAAGGCAAACGCAACGGGGCTTGTAAGAGGTGAGGAGCGGCGCATTCCAGGTATCTGCCAGGTACATACTGGGTATTTGCTCGAATAAAGTGTGTCGATGCAGTAGCATGTTCAGCCGAGGACATCTAATAATATTCTTATATTTAATAAGGTCACTCATTCTGATCTCTCCTTGGGTAACCGCACCCCTGGCCCCAATCAATAAATCCTTTGAAGCAGGGACCCCTGGGTAGTGAACATTTGTCACCTGGTGCTATATTTCACACCCAATGCCCCCAGCCTGGGTCTAGCTGTCTCTACCAGCAATATACCCTTGGCCTGTAAATTAGGTATTAACATACTGTACACTAAAAACCACTTCTGCTTTTCACACACAACTTCAATCAAGCCTTTTGAAGCCCAGATTTTCAAAAAAAGACACACCACAGTTTTATTTTCTTAAACTGTAGCTTATTAACCCCTTAAGTCCCAGTGTGTGTAGTGCAGACACTGGCCCAGAAACAATAGTGCCTCTTTGAGTGGGGAGGGGGAAGAGGGGGAGGGTGGTTATGCTGTCTGACAGCTTTGTCACATTTCAGTGGTATATTCAACTCTCATAGAGTACTCTTTAATTTGATTTGTAGGGGGGGTCGAGGGTGGGGGGGAAGGGGAGGGGAAGAGGGGCAGAGGGTGGGTGGGAGGGGGGGTGGTTGCCTTGCCTTGTGGCTGCGTATTTTTTATTTCTTTTTTTGGGGGTAGGGGGAAAAAGGGGGGGTGGAAGAAAAGAGGGGAGGGGGAAGGGGAAGGGGATGGGGGGGATCTATACCACAACATTTTAACATAGATGTAAGCATTTTCATACATGACGTTGATAAGTTCTCTATGCGTCCTGTCACGTGATATTTGTCCTGGGCTTTGCCTCCCTTTGGCGGGGCGATGGATAGTAAGTGGGGGGGTGGGGGAGTGGGGGGGGGGTGTGGAGGGGGGCTAATGGTTTGCTTGCAGTTTCAGGGGTAAATAGTTCTTGTTTTGGATTGTTTGGGAGCTGGCGTGGCAATGGGGACCCAGGTCTGGGCCTCTCTGGGGGGGAGTGGAGGGGGGGCACAGGGGATGGGAGAGGGGGTGGGAGACAGTGGTGGTGGAGGGGCGGGTAGGAGTAGACTGGTGGCATATCGGGGTCAGGGGGAAAAAGGTGGATCCAACCTGATTGTTGCTGAACCCCCTTGGGTTAGAGATATAGTCTGCATAGTCCTCTTCAGTGGCAAGGTTTTTTTCTCTCAGGGGGGCTGTACCACGATCGCTGGGGTCAGAGGCCCCAGGTTGGGGTCGTCACCCTCCGACTCCCCCGGCTCTGGTAAGTGGTGGGAGGAAAGGGGGGGTGGGTTGGGAGGGGCAGGTAGGGGAGGAGGAGGAGGGGGGGATTCGGGAGAGGGGTGGGTAGAGGGTGGAAGGGGGAAAGGGTTTTGGTGGAGGTAGTGGGGGAAGGGGCAGGGGGGAAGAGGGGAGGAAAGGGTTGTGGTGGTGGGGGGGATGAGGGTTAGTGGAGGGGGGTCTTGGCTGAGTTCTAGACGGCAGTGCGCTGGGGGATCTGTCACTGATTGTCTCGGCATTTCTCCGCTAGGGATGCGGTGCTGCGGTGCCAGTTGTCGAGATTGGAGGTAGCAGGAACATCAGGCAGGTGGGTGGACTTGGCCTCTTTTCGGGGTGGGTTCCTCTGGCAGCCTTCCTCCCTCAAGTCCTCGTCGGTCCTCGGTGGGTCTGTCGCGGCAGTATGGGCTGTAGGCATGTTTCGGTGGGGAGCTGGTGCCTCCGGCCCCTAGCGGGAGATGAGGTTAGTTGTCTCTAGTGTTGCTTCTGGCTCGCAAGCCGTTCTGAAGCACGGGGGGTCTCAGAGGAGGTAGGTTTGTTGGCCGCTCTGGGGGGAGGTTTTTGGGTTTGTGGAGAGGGTATTCCGAGAGCCTTAAGGAAGTCCTCGATATCCTCTGGGTCCACAATGGTTAGAAAGCGTCCATTTCTGGGGACCACTAGTTTGAAGGGGAATCCCCATCTATAGCGGATGCCTTGAGCTCTCAGTATAGTAGTCAAAGGTTTCATCTCTTTGCATTTGTTGACTGTGAAGGCGGATAGGTCAGCAAAGATTTGCAGGGTGTCTTCTCCTATTTGGATGTCACCTGCCCCTCTGCTAGCCGCCATGATTCGCTTCTTTGCGGTGTAAGAATGCATTTTGACTATGATGTCTCTGCGACGGTTAGGGTCTGGGGATTTGGGACCCAGGGCACGATGAGCGCGGTCCATCAGTAGCTCATGTTCCTGCAGATCCGGGACAAGTTTCAGAAAAATCTTGTTGAGATAAGCTTGTATGGCGTCCGGCAGGATTGTTTCTGGCACATTCCTGATGCGGATGTTTTGTCTCCTCTGTCTATTTTCCTGGTCATCGAGGGCGTCCCTTAGCTCGTTCACGAGGTTACCAAGCCTGTTCACCTCGTCCTCTGTTGTCGATTGAGTGTTGCAGACCTCCTCTACCTTTGCTTCTAGTGTGTCCGTGCGTGCGGTGAGGTTATCTACGTCGGATCTGAGGCCTTCTATGGCTGAGGCCAAATCTTCCTGGAACCCCCTTCTGATTTTTTTAAATAGGGCCTCAAAGAAGTTTTTGTGCAGTCCGTGTTCAGGCAGTTCAAATTGGATCTGCTCTGCACTTGTCCCGGCGTGGTCGGGGTCCGCGACGCCCTCTTGGGTCTCGGCGGCCGGCTCCATCTGGCGTTGCGCGGGTGCAAAGAACTTAGTGACCGGGTTTTGGGTCCGCTTGTTCCTTGGCAGCATTGCGTCTGCTTTGGGGGACGTCTCCGGAGGTCTGACAGTCCCCTCTTTATTGTTTTTATTCCCTTTTATTTGAGGGGGGGGGGAAGGTGTAAAAGTGTTGCGGAACTTCTGGGGTGTTTCTGGAGCTGCTGAGTAGTTATTTATTTATATTTGGCTCAATGCAATGTTGCTGGGGAGGTAGGGGGTTGTGGCACCCTGAGGCTCAGTCAGCAGTTGGAAGTTGGTAGTTGGGACAATCTATATGTATATCCCTTTAAAGGGAGATGGTGCCTCTGTGGAGTGCTCCTTTAAGATGGCCGCTTCCTCCTCTGCTGCCACATGGTGGGACTCACAGTTCCTGCAGCCAGGGGATACTCTCCCCTGCCGGGATCGCCTGATGGGGGTATGGATATTTATTTATTTAATTTATTCTGGGGGAGGGGGCAAGCGGGAACCGCAGCGGAGAGATGCTGATGCTGCTCCTGCTCCGGCTTCCCCACGGAGCCGCGGGAGGCCGCCGCACTTCAAAGGCAGCGCGCGCAGGGGGGGGATCCCCGAACCCCGCAGTTAGAGCGGACTCCGCGGGACACCCGGAGCCCAGCCCCACCGCCTCTCCTACCTCCCGCACCGCTCCTTCAGGCGGTTCCTCTGACTTTTTGTGTGAGTGAGGGACTCAGGGGGAGACTTCCACCGGGGGTCGGGACTCACAGGAGGCCTCCCAGAGCGCCGGTAACCCCTCTCCGAACAGAACCGCAGTAAGAGGCCACTCTTTTGCCGAGCTGATCTTTGGGGTTCAGGTCTGCTAGGTTTATTGGGGGATTTGTTTATTTAAATGCTAAAGCTTAAGTTATTCTTTGAAGGGGCCCTGGAGCAAGTCTCTCAGGCAGCCATTCCTCTTGACGTCACAGGAAGTCTCCCATCCGCCCTTTTTTGATCATCAAAAGGGTCAATCCGGTGGCTTTCCAGCTACGCCTACCATCCACCATGAAAATTCCGGCAGTCTTTTATGTCTCCCTGCTTAAGCCATTTGTACAGGATCCATCCGGCTCTGCTCCCGTGGCTCCTCCTCAGCCTCTCATAGTGGATGGACAAGAGGAGTTCGAAGTCCAGTCTTTCCTCAACTCTAGGAGGTCCCAAGCGGGTATTCAATATATCATACATTGGAAGGGATTCAGTCTGGAGGAACGGTCCTGGATTTCCCAGGGTCAACTTCCCATCTAGTCCGGGCCTTCCACCAGAAATATTCAGGTACAAACCATCCCTGGAGCACCCGGAGGTCACTCCTGAAGGGGGGGTACTGTGAGGATCGGGTGCAGGCTCTGCACCCATCAAGTTCCAGTCGCCTGATTGATTCTAGCTTCTCTCCTGCCTGCATGAGTATTCCTGCATCTTATTCACCGACCTGGCTATTTAGGCTCAGCCTCTTCCACCAGGAAGTTGAATGAGCATAAAACTCTTGTGACGTCATGCTGGTCGCAAGCACTCTGCCTTGTGTTGTCTTATTTCGCCTGGCTTTCCATTTTTCTGTTTGACTCCACTGACTTCTTCAATCCTCGACCTCGGCTAAGTGACCTCTATGATCCGTACCTCTCCAGCCCTTACCCGGATACCCACGACTATGATACACACAAGCCAGATGCGGCTTCACTGCTCCAGGTCGGTGTATCCTATCCCCACCTCGGCTTCGTGGTACCGTCCTGTTTGCGGCGAGCACTCGTTACAGCATTTTAGTACGTAATGTTATTGGTTTCATGCATTAATATACTGATGGTACTGTTTTTAATACTTGTTTTGTAGGATCTCCACTTGAACACATTCTTTGTGTAACAAACAGTGACACCGAATATCGATATTTTATCATTTTGGTAACAATTGCTAATTTCTCTGGATTGTAGATGCTGCACTCATGATCAATAACGGAATGCATATAAGTTTCTTTTTATAGGCATAGAGCAAGAATGTGCAGTAGTGTTCATACAGAACATCACAGTCTTTAAGTAATGCATCTGTTTCTTGATTATCTTTGTCACAAGGACTAACACAACAGGGATAAACTCGCCAGACAGAACTTCAGAGTTTATAATAGTGGGTTTATTGGTAAACGATAACCACAACTGTTCAGAACATAAAACATACCCTCCCAACTGGTGTAACTGGGAACACTCTGCAGGTCTAGGTGTAGGGACCTCCGTGAGGAGAGTTTCCCTGCTTCTCCTATGTCATGTCTACAGGAACTGGTCTTGGAACTGACCAGACTGGACCTCATCCACAGAAACCAGGGGAGCGTAGTAGGAAACCATAAAAATAAATTTAATAAACTGTAGTCTGTTTCAACTCAGGCTTTTTTCATTTCCACACCACCATCAAGGAGGGGCTACCTGCTATACTTCCCACATTTGGGAGTTAACACTGAAAACCTAAATAGAACAAAAGGACATTTTTACGTGTGCTTGCTCACACGAGGCCGTGTGAGTATTATCCTGTATACCCATTTTTATATTCTTTATATATCACCCCCATGTCATTAAAACATTGAAATCCCAGAAGCAAGACAAGATATATTCTCCCAGGATTGCACTCACACTTGCCCGTGTGAGTGATTGCAGCTTCGGTTGCTTTTTAATTATCATAGTCTGAGATTTATCAACACCACGTGTATTTTTTTCCCTTACATATATCTGTTTTTATGTCTATTTGCTCCGAGGGGGATATTCCAACTGCGAGCTGTCGGCGAACCTAAGAAGAGAACCAGACCTGAGGAGAAAAAAAACCATTCCAGCAGAGACAAAGGAAAGAAAAACGTAAAGATACCTTGTTGTGATAGCATTTACACAAGGCCATGTAAGTGTTTTAATATACTTTTAATACACCCATCACCATCTACTAGAGGTTAAACATACCATAGTAGAGTTCTTCACCCTGTGCTCCCCCTTCTTTTCTGTATCCCTGTACTAACAAGGATCCTGGATAGATCCTATTGGGGTCAGAGCCACAGGATGAGACGACGAAACTGAGGGGACCCTTGTACATGTTTTCAAGGTTGTAATTATTTGTTTATATGTCCCCGGTCATACATCTTTGAGGGAGCGCCTGGGTTTTCCCCCTGTTCCTTTGCTCTCACAGTTCTGCGCCTGAGTCTAATTCTCTTTGGGACCTGGGACCTTGTTGATTATTAATGCGCATGCGTGTATAACATCCCATTCATTTAGAAGTTAGTTCAAGTTTTAAAAATATATATAATTTTTTTTTTAATCGACTTGGGCTGGCATAGCAATTATGGATATTATGAGATTCAAGTTTTACAAATATATATTTTTGGGGGTTATCGACATGGGCTTGCATAGCAATTACGGATATTATGAAATTCGAGTTTTACAAATATATATTTTTTGCCGACCTGCTCTACAACCCATCATTGAGGCTGCTCTCCTGGCAACCCCCTGCTCACCTGCTCCACCAACCATCCTCGACGCTGTTCTCCTGGCAACCCCGTGGTCACCTCCTCCACCACCCACCTACGCAGATGTCTACAGCACTGAGCAAAAGGTTGATCTTTTTTTGGAGACCATGATGAGTATGGATATGCGCATGGAGAAAATGGAAAGTAGCATGGAGAAGATGGAAAGGAACATGGAGAAGATGGAAAGGAACATGGAGAAGATGGAAAGGAACATGGAGAAGATGGAAAGGAAGATTGTGGGGATGTATTCTTTCCTGCGAGTTCCTTTCCCTGTATGTCCGATACAGGAGCAGGAGGGTGGCCTGCATGATGTGACCTTCATGCTTCCCTCAACAAGCCCCCCACCATCACCCCATCCATCAGCAGAATACGTGTGCCTGTATGCCTTTGAGGACGAGATGACTACCCCGGTAAGGCCACGACAGGAGGAAAGCATCCTCCTAGACAGCCTACCCTCATCCGCTGCCAGAAGTACACCAGCACCCAGGATTGTAATGCTGCCGGACATCATCTTGACCGACCTGACCCAGCACACCCGGGAGAAATACAAGACTGGATGTGCTGGTGTAGCCCATAAATTTGCCCTGTCAATATTTAAACACCACATCAGTTTTGAGATGCACAGCGGTTGTACCCACAGTGTAAATTATGAAGGAAATAAAAGAAAGAAGGCTCTGCCAGCAAATTTAAGAAAGACCATTTTGAATGAAGTGGAGCGTTATTTCCGTGTTACCCCTACAGTTATGAGAGCTGTGAGAGACACTATAAATGTCCTGTTGAGGCATACAAGGGCTCATGCTTGGAGTGGCACCCCTCTTGCTAATGACTTTTCTCAAACTCTACTGTAATGCAAAAATTACCAAAAAAAAAAACATTTTACATTGATTTATTGTTTAATGCATTTAATCATTTTCTGTTTTATTTTTAATGTTTTGAAATATTGTTATTGTTTAATCATTTATTTCTGTTAATCCGGCACAGGTAAGTATGAATTAGTTTGTGCAAAAAAAAATGTGTTTTTAAAAAAATCTTTTGAAATACTGTATTGTTTAATCATTTATTTCTGTTAAACAGGCACAGGTAAGTATGATACAGGTACTTTACAGCACTGTAAGTACTGTATGGCACTCAAACTAACCATGTCTGCATTAATTGTATCTTTTCATTTTCAGAACTGCAGCAGTGAAAAAAGGAAGGGGGGGTATGTAAGATTATACAGTAGTACTGTGTTCGTGTACAGTACTGTACAAACCAGCCTGTATCTTACACAACCCCCCCTCTCCCACCCTCTCTCAGTACAGTAGTTACTGTATAGAAATTCGTTTGTGCAAAAAAATAATAATGTGATTTTATTTCTGTTTTGCATGACTCTACAGTGTTTTCAGAGCTGCAGGCAGCCCCCTCTCCCCGATCTCCCCCCCCCCCCCATCTCTCAATGCCATAACGAAGAGAAAGACAAGAGCTACTGTATTTTTGTGCTGTATTATGCATTAAAAAATAAAATTTATTTTTTGACCGACCCCCTATTGCAGACCTGAAATTCTTATGAATAGTTCAACAAAGCATTGCACTTCACATACTGTAATGTAATGCAAGGGCATTTCTCTTACCGGTTATTAAAAAAAATGTCCAAATAAGACATACAGCATAGTACAGTACAGCACAGTACAGTACTGTACACACATGCGCGTACCAGTAAAAGAAAAATAAGGTTTTCTATAAAGCTCACAATTGTTCTATCAATAAAAATGGCACTGTCACTAAATGCTTGCCTACTTGGCAAACAATACGCAAGCAACTTTTTTTTTTAAAGCGATATTGGAGGTTCATCCAAATCCCTTCTTTTGTCTTTTTCCGCTTGATGTCAAAGTTTCTTTTCTGGGGAAAAATAAACAAATATGCTATTATTGCCAATATTGCGCATGCGTCAAGTCGCGTCATTGGGAATTAAAGCAGCCGTTCAAGCAATATCCTACATCTGTGTCTGTAGGATGAGAACAAACTTCTGATTGACTCTGACTCTTCAGCCCCACCCTCTCCCTACATTTTTAAACTGCAGCAGCGTCACGTACTTCGACGGACAATCAAATCATTCTTCAAAGTGCACTCAACAGAGAAACATCCCCTCAACTCGCATACAGTATTGTATTGATGCACATACAGTACAGTAAAGTAAAGTACGTACAGTATTGTTTAAAAATTATTTTGTTTTGACACATGACAGCTTGAACTGCAGCTCCAAACTTACAGTAATACTGTCATGTACAGTACAGTATAGTGTAATACAGTGTAGTACATTACTGTACTGTATATTTACCTTCATTATAAACTTTGCTAAACAGGTGGTGATGACACACTGTGACTCCTCAAGTCTGCATTATAGTTGACAGGTGACAGCTGGCCTGATACACATGTAGTTGGCAGCTGATGAAGCTGGAAATCATTTTGGTACTGGTAAATGCAAGCTTGCTGGTACCTGTACGCGAAATCATGCTCAGGTTGGAAATTTTCCAGGTATTCTGGCGGGGACAGGTACAAAGGATTGCTGTTCACCAGGATATCACTGACGGTCGGAACAGCCGGTGCTGGTGCTGTGGCCGGCAAATTGCTGGATTGGGATTGACGATTCTTATATGGGTTAAAACCGACCTTTCTTCTTTTGAAATTGCCATGATCAAACATACTGTGAAATTCTGGCATGACACCCCAATACCCGCAAATCTCTCCAGCAGGAGGGGCAATGTGAAAAAAACACTGATCGTTACTTAAGGTTTTTCTTATCGCACGCTTCCACCCATGAACGTCTGGTGAAAACATGTAAAAATCGTAGTTCGAAATTAAATATTCATATATTTCAGATACAGTCGTCATCTTATCTGCTTAAGCATTTATTGCAGAATATATTAAAAATGCATAACTACAGTCAGGTTTTTTATACGTCTGTGGTGTAGCCATAATGTCCACTCAGCAATTGTGCGGGGAAAGAATGCAAAAAAAAGGCACACATTCAGTATTTAAAGCTTTTTATTAAGAACGCCTAATTTGATAACGTCTTCAAAAAATCAAGGTCAATTCACAATGGGCCACTGTAAGTATGTACCAGTATAGACGTGGGTGCTATCTGTTTTAAACACCTGCACCCTTACAAAGTAGCAAAGTACTATGCACATTACAATTCAATACAATTCATTAAATTCATTAATTTCTGCAACCTGGCGGATACGCAAAGAATAGCAACCAAATTATAATTTATTAACTTCTGCCACATGGTTGATATGCGAAGAATTGCATCCAAAGAAACAAGAAACCATTAAATTAAACAGATCAACTGCGTGTGGCTGCCCGGTGCCGGATTGCGCGAACGCGGCATGAATAGTGGTCAAAACGCAGAAATCCTGAATGGAATACAGCAGTAAACACGAAAACTGATTCGAGATCCGTTCAAATAACAGCCGCTCCATCAGTATAAGTGATTATGAGGTATACAAACGCACTCAACCCTCAGTGAAGACTGTTCCAAAAGTCTTCTACACAAAACTTCTTCCACAGAGACCAGGGCAGCGTAGTAGGTAACCATAAAAATAAAGAAACATCACATAGTATAGTAATGTTAACAAAATAAAATAGTGATAAGGTGGGCTCATAAATGACTACTCACAATAGAGTTGATGTAACAAGCAGTCATCCAACTAAAGGAGGAGGCTGTGCTGCAGCCTGCTGTTTTTACCTGTGTGTGTCCATACCAATAAAGCTACTGCATTCAACAGAAGATCTGACGTCATTTGGCTGTTTGCTGTTGCACCGGATCTTTCCTCTTCATTTCCTCATACTCACCTTGCCGGATGCACGCTGCGGGATTTGCTACTGAGGAGCTACAGTACCCAGGAAGGATGAGCTGACAGGGGTAAGATTGCTTTCTTTGCCCCTGAGCCCCGACCTCCCTAGTGGTCCCATGATGCTCCATATGCCTTACCTTCAGCCCACTCACACTCATTAAGTGTGTTCATCATTCGGCGCAAGCCAGAGCGCATGACAATAATTCACTCCAGGGTAAGGTCAGGTGCCTTCAATATGACCCAGCCTCTGATTGGTGGGTTAACATGCAACATAACTTTGGTTACATAAAAAAAGTTACAAGGAAAAGGTCACGGACAACATTTCTCCTGAGTACAGAGTTAACCCCTTGTTCCTGAAGTGCTGGAACCAGGCTACACAACACAGATATATAAACATAATACAGATGTATTACTGACAGGTAGGGGTATTGGTGAGCTTAACCTTTATTCAAAGCAGCCCCTACCATCACAAGCTCCCAGTTAGAACTTCACAAGAGACAGCCTGGGCATGTTTGTTGAAGATTGGAATTTTATTTGGAAGTCTTTTTTTATATATGTTCTTGTACAAAGAGATATATATTGTAATAAAACATTCACCAATGTACTCTACAGTACATATGTTTCTGTAATTTACTGTAATAAATATGTCTTAATTGTAAAGACTGTGTCTGGTGTATTTAGTTTTATAGCATTGAAAGATTGTATGGGAAGAAGAGGGGGTTATGGATGTCTCAAAGAAGAACTGTCACTTTTCGTATACAGTACTATACAGAACATACAGAAGAAGATGTTCTCTTGCGAATAGATCAGAGGAAGAAATAGATCAGAGGAAGAAAAGGGTAAAAGAAAATACAATAGTGTAATACTGATTAGAGCCAAGTCCTGTTACATAAAGAAAAAATAAGTTGCATTCACATTTGTTTCATATTAAACAGGTGTTGTGAGGGGAAATCACCTGTGTTGTCTTTGATTCTGTATGGTTTACTTCGTATAACTCTCAATAGGGCTCATTTCGGGATATATGTACTGTTAGACTTATTGTAAAGAGATGGCAGATACCATAGCATGATACAGTTTTATATAAAACGTAAAACGTAAAACTAATTATTGCACTCACAAAGAACTAGCTTGAGTTTTGTGCAGGTATACAGTCCTTCTCGTTATGCCACAGTCCACGAGACGTTGGTAGAAATATCAGTCCAGTTTTTCCACCTCTACACATCTTGGAATACCCTGGAAAAACATTACATACACTGGAAATAAGTCTGTACAAATAATAATTGGTTTTGTGTGTCAAAGATGTGTTCAAACCCCGGACAAAATTGTGCAGTTAGGTATGACTTAAATAATTAGTTATTTAGTTATTTCCTGGTGTTAAGTTTAACAGAGTTTACAGAATGAGCTCAATTACATATCATTTAGAATAGTGGATACTATACATAACACTATATTGTTTATGGGAGTAAAATCTGGTTCACGTCATGTCACTTGCTTTATTGAATACTGTGTTATGATTAGTAGGTGAATTAAGTAGAAATAGTCCATTTGAGAGTTCTCTTTTTCTCAGCTCAGCAATACTGATTTACAATGATTCCAGGAGTTAAACACATTTGTTGTGGGACAAAGAAGAGTTGGGCTGGGATGCACCCACATGCTGAGAGAGTACACACTCCAAGGTCAGAGCATTGTTCTCTCCCTGACAGTGAGGCATCTCGCTCTGTGGGAGATGTGGAGTTGAAACCAGGGAAACAATGCCTGGGTTTTAGCACTGTTTGCTTATTCCCTATTAGTCAGTTAATATTTCCCTGTCTTTTGGGCCCCCGCCTTGGGGCCATCCGACAGAACTGTATACAAATGGGTAAATCAATGGATTAACCCTCCAGGCGCTCAGAATAAAGCATAGTCCTGCTGGTGAGCAATAATACAATAAATCACATAGACCCCGGCTGTATTCAATCGTATAGCAGTGTAGAAAATGTATCCTTCCCTCCAACCGGCTCACCAAGAGCACTATAAGGCTGGAACACGGGAAACTCACGTATAATACTTGATGTCCGGTCTTTCAAATTGCTGTGCTGTATGCTCCCGCTCCTCCTGGATAGGCTGGGGTCTCTCCGTCGCAGGATCTCGTTGCTTCACCGCCAACCCGCTGCCCGCCGATGCGGAGGGTGGTCACCTGACCGGCGGCATGGATGGTGCTTCTGAGTGACGTCACGGCAGACCCGACAGCCAGGAACACCCAGCAGTGACTCGGCGTGCAGGCGCGCAGTGAATCAGCATGGATAATCTCTTAGAAAAAGAGTAAATGCGCCGCACAGCACCAAAAAAGAAAGTGAAGGCTGATATGGGAAAAGTAAAAAAGCTTTATTTGCACAAGGTGCAAGCGAAACCTCTTGACGCGTTTCGGCCTGGGAGGCCTTTGTCAAAAGAGTGATTCGCTTGCATCATCAGACATCCATTTATACATCAGCAAACTAAGGACAGCTGTACATGTTGTTCAATGCAATGAATATCAGGTGTCCAACATAATGAACATTAACAACCTCAGTGTCAGACCTAGTGCCTGCATGATGAACATAGATGTCAGAAAAACATGTTAAAACAAAAGATATATATGTAAAAAAGACCAATCATTATGACTAGGAACATAAACATAAGTCTAAATGTCTCTGTTAAATACATAAATGACAGGTCAATAAGATATGAATTCTATGCACCTTGAGCTGAAATAAAGCACAAGTAATATAGATCTAAATTTAAGTTTAATAACAAACCCAGAAATATAGGATAGGAGAATCAACGAAGACTCAAAGGTTATAATCGACATTTTGAACATTAATATATATTAGCAACACTTTCATGGTATCATAGTAGTCAAGGTAATGGAAGTTACATTTTAAATCAAAAGTAAATTGAAATATGTAAATAACTCAGAGATAGGGAAAGAGAGGAGGGGAAAAGAAGAGGGGGGGGGGGAGGGGGGGGATGTGGGGGGTGGTAGGGGGGAGGGGGGGGGGTGTGTAGGGGGTGGTAGGGTGAGGGGTGGTGGGTGGGGGGTGAGGGGGGGGGGGGGGGGAGGGAGGGAAGGGAAGGGGGGGGGGAGGGAAAAGGGGGAGGGGTATAAGAAAAATCTAGTGAAACTAAGTAAATTATTTGTTAGTAAATATATACGTTTCAAAAATCAATCATAAAAATATTTAATCATAAAGAAAGTGTTTTAGTTCCCACTCTACATTAAGGCCACAAGGTTGCAAACTGTTGAGGGAGAAAACCCATGACATCTCTTTCTTATTTAAACGGTTAAGTCTATCTCCACCTCTTGGGTGGATGGGAATGTGTTCAACACCATAGTAAGAAAAGTTCTTTAATCCCCCAAGTGGACATAATGAAAAATGTTTGGAGACTGGATGGGAGAGATCACGTTTATGAATAAGTCTGACATGTTCAGAGATTCTGACATATAAGGATCTTATTGTTCTTCCCACATATCTTTGTTTACAGCCACAGGTAATGACGTAAACAACATGTGTGGTTTGGCAGTTAATGAATGTATTTATCCGATATTTGCCATTAGGGTATAGTATACGGATTCTTTTAGTTGGAGAGGCATACTTACAATAATTGCAAAAACCGCATTTAAAGAACCCTTTTGGTATGTTCCCAAGTTTAGAATCTTTTGATAAAAACATACTTTTAGATACTGATGTAGCCAGTGTGTTGGCTTTTTTGAAGGCAAATCTAGGACCCGAATTAGTATAGTGTTCAAGGTCTGTGTCCATTTTCAGTACATTCCAATGCTTCTGAATGATCTGTTTTATCTGGAATGCTTGTTTGCTGTATTTTGTAATGAATAGAGGACTATCCATAATAACTGTTCGTTTATCTTTTTTACTCTTTTTATGGATTAGCAAGTCCTCTCGTTTCATCAAATCAGCATTAAGAAATGCCCTTTCAACAACATCTTGTTTATAACCTCTAGAGAGAAATTTTAAGCCCAAAGTCTTGGAATGTTCCAAAAATGTATCCTGGTTAGAGCATAGACGCTTATATCTCATAAATTGTCCTTTAGGTATACCTTGGATCAATGCATTGGGGTGACTACTACTGGCATGCAAGTATGAATTTCTAGCATGGGGTTTCGTGAAAATATCTGTCTGTATACCTGTTGTAGGATCACCATGGATGGTCACGTCAAGATAATTTATTTTTTCAGTATGTGTCTCAAAAGTAAAGTGAAGGTGAAGATCATTACAATTGATGTCGTGAATGAAAGAGTGAATGCTATCAAGATCACCATCCCATATGAAAATTAAATCATCTATATAGCGTTTATAATAAATGATATTGGAACGAAATTTATTAGTGCTACCATAAACGTGTTGAGATTCCCATAAACCCATAAAAAGATTCGCATATGAGGGTGCAAAAGAAGTCCCCATTGCTGTGCCTTGTGTTTGTAAGAAAAACTGTGAGTCAAACAGAAAATAATTGTGAGTCAACAAGAAAAGAATAGCGTCATTAATAAAAGTGGTTTGTGCAGTGGAAAGTGGTGAAAGTTGAAGATAGTGATATATGGCACGAAGTCCATGTTGGTGTTCGATAATGGTATACAGTGACGTGACGTCCATGGTGACCCAACGATACCCTGTTTTCCAAACAACATCCCCCAATGAAAGTAGCAATGATGAAGTATCTTCAATAAATGAAGGTAAATTTTTAACAATTGGTTGAAGGAATTTGTCCACGTAGCGTGATACACCATCTCCCAAAGATCCAATACTGGCCACTATGGGACGCCCCGGAGGGTCCTCCAGTGATTTGTGGATCTTTGGGAGATGGTGAAACACAGGTACAATGGGAGACTCACATGCCAGAAATTGTCTTTCCTTGTTCGTTATAACATATAGTACGTCACCCAGTTCAAGCAATTTCTCAAGCTCACCAAGAAACCTCTTGGTAGGGTCTGTTTTGAGTTTAACATAAAAGTCAGTATTACTTAGTAATCTAAGTGCTTCCTCTCTGTATTTCCTTGAGGATTGAACAATTATTGCGCCCCCTTTGTCGGCATTTTTTATTACAATGTCTTTATTTTTCTTAAGATCTTCTAAATCTAGTCTTTCTTGTACAGTCAAATTATCAGGTGTAAAATATGATTTTGAAAATGAATATCCTTTAGCTAGCGTCTTTAAATCTCTATCAACAAGTCGTTCAAATGTTGTCAGACATGGCCCTTTAGTGTTGTAAGGCATAAAGGAAGACCGTTTTTTAAGGTTGGAGTCAATGTGGCCGAAAAAAGGGGGCTCAATAATTGCATCAGTACAACCCTCTTCATACAGAGATTGTAAGTCAAAGGTAAAAGCAGTATCTGCAAATGAAGAAGTACCTCCACTTAAAACAGAAACGGTACCGTTGCCACCACTCTCACAGGGATTGCCATTTGTGTTTGTAGGATTAACAGCTTTTTTTGCAAATAGTTTTTTTAGGGCCCATTTCCTAGTATATTTTTGGAGATCTATAATGGTTGTAAATAGGTCAAAGTTCTCCTGTGGTGCATAATTTAGGCCTTTATTTAGCAATAACACCTGTGAGGATGTTAGGACGGTATCAGAAATGTTTATAACATTATTTGATGTAGAATTTAGGAGTACTTCTTTCTCTTGCTGTCTGCTCCGTGCGTTCTTTCTACTCTTTTTACCCCTCCTGCACTTTTTTGGTTTTTTGACTGACTATTCTCCATATTGGTATAATTTGTTCTAGTGTGTTCCTCTCTAGAATTAGGTAAGTATGTTCTATCGAAATAACCTCCTTCTTGATCTTTGTTGGTATGTCTATCCTGTGTAAAAAATGATACTGAGGGTCTGTCTGTGTTGTCGGAAGAATCTGTTTCAAAACTCTGTCTGCGTTCTACATTAGGTGATTTCAAAATGGATCTAGTATTGGACTTCTGATTGTTTATCTCTTCTTCTGAAGACCATTTACGGGGGGTTGAATGTGAAGGATATCTACCCCTGGAGAAATCTCTAGTAGAAACGGGTCTTTCCCAGAAATAGACCTGACCCTTCTCGTAGTCAGATCTATCTCTTGAAAATTTCTCCTGCTTTTTAATGATAACATCCTGCTCCATCTTTTCAATATTCTGTAACAATATTTTATCATTATTTGAGAATTTATCCATATCTTTAAATCTATACAATTCTTTTTTCAATACACCTATGTCACATGATAACATTTTCTTTTCAGACACTTTAGTTGCTACAATAAGTTCCATCAGCTTTCTGGAACATTCATCTAGGATAATTCTCCATTGTGATTGAAAGTCCTTGCTGGGAAATCCAAAAGATGGCATCTTCTTAATACGCAGACCCCTCGGTATGCGTTTAACTTTAATGTAATTTTCTAGAGTTATTATATCCCAAAATATACGGATATCCTGTGTCAATAGTCTCTCCAATTTAACAAAGTGATCAATAAGATCTGTTGAATTCTCACATGTGATGTTTTCTTTAATCTCATCAAAAATAGTTGTGGCCCTTCTTGCCCTTTCAGTGTTGTTGCCACATTTTTGGACATATGTAGTATGTATATCCATTTCTGCCTCTTGTTCTCCATCCATTTATAAAACAAAAAATTACTTTATTTGTTAGAAAAAATATATGATAAAAAACTGGGTGAGTATATAATAGATATTAAGACCCACTATCAGCCTTCACAATTGGAACATGGATAAATATCTTAATCTATTCAGATTGATATATATAGTGCGCAGTCAGTTTGTCCTCTGTCTCCAATATCTTCGAGCTGCCTGTAATTGATGTATAGTATACAAATGGGTAAATCAATGGATTAACCCTCCAGGCGCTCAGAATAAAGCATAGTCCTGCTGGTGAGCAATAATACAATAAATCACATAGACCCCGGCTGTATTCAATCGTATAGCAGTGTAGAAAATGTATCCTTCCCTCCAACCGGCTCACCAAGAGCACTATAAGGCTGGAACACGGGAAACTCACGTATAATACTTGATGTCCGGTCTTTCAAATTGCTGTGCTGTATGCTCCCGCTCCTCCTGGATAGGCTGGGGTCTCTCCGTCGCAGGATCTCGTTGCTTCACCGCCAACCCGCTGCCCGCCGATGCGGAGGGTGGTCACCTGACCGGCGGCATGGATGGTGCTTCTGAGTGACGTCACGGCAGACCCGACAGCCAGGAACACCCAGCAGTGACTCGGCGTGCAGGCGCGCAGTGAATCAGCATGGATAATCTCTTAGAAAAAGAGTAAATGCGCCGCACAGCACCAAAAAAGAAAGTGAAGGCTGATATGGGAAAAGTAAAAAAGCTTTTTTTTCCTCAAGGAAATACAGAGAGGAAGCACTTAGATTACTAAGTAATACTGACTTTTATGTTAAACTCAAAACAGACCCTACCAAGAGGTTTCTTGGTGAGCTTGAGAAATTGCTTGAACTGGGTGACGTACTATATGTTATAACGAACAAGGAAAGACAATTTCTGGCATGTGAGTCTCCCATTGTACCTGTGTTTCACCATCTCCCAAAGATCCACAAATCACTGGAGGACCCTCCGGGGCGTCCCATAGTGGCCAGTATTGGATCTTTGGGAGATGGTGTATCACGCTACGTGGACAAATTCCTTCAACCAATTGTTAAAAATTTACCTTCATTTATTGAAGATACTTCATCATTGCTACTTTCATTGGGGGATGTTGTTTGGAAAACAGGGTATCGTTGGGTCACCATGGACGTCACGTCACTGTATACCATTATCGAACACCAACATGGACTTCGTGCCATATATCACTATCTTCAACTTTCACCACTTTCCACAGCACAAACCACTTTTATTAATGACGCTATTCTTTTCTTGTTGACTCACAATTATTTTCTGTTTGACTCACAGTTTTTCTTACAAACACAAGGCACAGCAATGGGGACTTCTTTTGCACCCTCATATGCGAATCTTTTTATGGGTTTATGGGAATCTCAACACGTTTATGGTAGCACTAATAAATTTCGTTCCAATATCATTTATTATAAACGCTATATAGATGATTTAATTTTCATATGGGATGGTGATCTTGATAGCATTCACTCTTTCATTCACGACATCAATTGTAATGATCTTCACCTTCACTTTACTTTTGAGACACATACTGAAAAAATAAATTATCTTGACGTGACCATCCATGGTGATCCTACAACAGGTATACAGACAGATATTTTCACGAAACCCCATGCTAGAAATTCATACTTGCATGCCAGTAGTAGTCACCCCAATGCATTGATCCAAGGTATACCTAAAGGACAATTTATGAGATATAAGCGTCTATGCTCTAACCAGGATACATTTTTGGAACATTCCAAGACTTTGGGCTTAAAATTTCTCTCTAGAGGTTATAAACAAGATGTTGTTGAAAGGGCATTTCTTAATGCTGATTTGATGAAACGAGAGGACTTGCTAATCCATAAAAAGAGTAAAAAAGATAAACGAACAGTTATTATGGATAGTCCTCTATTCATTACAAAATACAGCAAACAAGCATTCCAGATAAAACAGATCATTCAGAAGCATTGGAATGTACTGAAAATGGACACAGACCTTGAACACTATACTAATTCGGGTCCTAGATTTGCCTTCAAAAAAGCCAACACACTGGCTACATCAGTATCTAAAAGTATGTTTTTATCAAAAGATTCTAAACTTGGGAACATACCAAAAGGGTTCTTTAAATGCGGTTTTTGCAATTATTGTAAGTATGCCTCTCCAACTAAAAGAATCCGTATACTATACCCTAATGGCAAATATCGGATAAATACATTCATTAACTGCCAAACCACACATGTTGTTTACGTCATTACCTGTGGCTGTAAACAAAGATATGTGGGAAGAACAATAAGATCCTTATATGTCAGAATCTCTGAACATGTCAGACTTATTCATAAACGTGATCTCTCCCATCCAGTCTCCAAACATTTTTCATTATGTCCACTTGGGGGATTAAAGAACTTTTCTTACTATGGTGTTGAACACATTCCCATCCACCCAAGAGGTGGAGATAGACTTAACCGTTTAAATAAGAAAGAGATGTCATGGGTTTTCTCCCTCAACAGTTTGCAACCTTGTGGCCTTAATGTAGAGTGGGAACTAAAACACTTTCTTTATGATTAAATATTTTTATGATTGATTTTTGAAACGTATATATTTACTAACAAATAATTTACTTAGTTTCACTAGATTTTTCTTATACCCCTCCCCCTTTTCCCTCCCCCCCCCCCCTTCCCTTCCCTCCCTCCCCCCCCCCCCCCCTCACCCCCCACCCACCACCCCTCACCCTACCACCCCCTACACACCCCCCCCTCCCCCCTACCACCCCCCACATCCCCCCCCTCCCCCCCCCCCTCTTCTTTTCCCCTCCTCTCTTTCCCTATCTCTGAGTTATTTACATATTTCAATTTACTTTTGATTTAAAATGTAACTTCCATTACCTTGACTACTATGATACCATGAAAGTGTTGCTAATATATATTAATGTTCAAAATGTCGATTATAACCTTTGAGTCTTCGTTGATTCTCCTATCCTATATTTCTGGGTTTGTTATTAAACTTAAATTTAGATCTATATTACTTGTGCTTTATTTCAGCTCAAGGTGCATAGAATTCATATCTTATTGACCTGTCATTTATGTATTTAACAGAGACATTTAGACTTATGTTTATGTTCCTAGTCATAATGATTGGTCTTTTTTACATATATATCTTTTGTTTTAACATGTTTTTCTGACATCTATGTTCATCATGCAGGCACTAGGTCTGACACTGAGGTTGTTAATGTTCATTATGTTGGACACCTGATATTCATTGCATTGAACAACATGTACAGCTGTCCTTAGTTTGCTGATGTATAAATGGATGTCTGATGATGCAAGCGAATCACTCTTTTGACAAAGGCCTCCCAGGCCGAAACGCGTCAAGAGGTTTCGCTTGCACCTTGTGCAAATAAAGCTTTTTTACTTTTCCCATATCAGCCTTCACTTTCTTTTTTGGTGCTGTGCGGCGCATTTACTCTTTTTCTAAGAGATTATCCATCCGACAGAACTGGACCAGCCCCCAGACCTGATTGGTCAATCTCGAGTGAGCCCTCGATCTCTGATTGCATCAGCAAAGACAATCTCTTCACCGATTGGTCAGTACCTGGTTTTCCATGTTTACAAATGAAGGCCAGGTATCTATGTAAGTTGACGCTGATTATATTTCCACGGTTGTTCGTCATTAGTTTCAGTGAACAGAGGCTAACTGGAAATACGAATCGTGACCCAACAGGTTTTTATTCCGAGTTACTGAGATATACTTAGATGGACAGATCTTGGAAGCATCTTGGGTAAGCTCACGACAACAGCACCCAACACCTTCTAAGCTAGGATTCCCCCGTAACCACCTGTCTTGGTGAGTTGTAACTGTGTTTCTGTACTGTGTTGCTCCCTCTTGGCTTCGGTCACAATAAAACCTGTTTATTTAACCCTCTCGTTCTGTCTGGTGCTTGCAATCTCAGTGTAGCAGTCTGGTTTCCCATGACAGACATATAGGGCTCTATGCAGTAAGCGCCAAAAAAGTGCTCTCGCCAAGTGTTCCCTATCGGCATGATTTTGGCGATTTGCCCTCACAGTATTCAGGAAGGGCTGAATCCCTGGCGCATCCCTGGCGAATCACTGCGTAAGCAAAACGCCGATGAGCCGGTGATAAAAAAGTCTGGCTCCCGATAACCTGGCGATACGCCGTTTCTGCCGATATGTGTTTGCAGCAGAGAGAGATCCGCCACTCTCTCTGCGCAAACATCGGCAAAATAAAAATATATCAAAACAATTTTTACTCATAGTGTACATGTGCAGGGTGTCTCTGGAGCTGAACCGCATTGGTTTCAGGTCCGGGAAACCCCTGCTTCCCAAGATACAGGCCCCCTTATGAGGTACCGGTATCCCTCTGCATTTAAAGGTCCCGATCACGTGACCGCGGAATGTAAACAAAGCAGAGGGATACCGGCACCCCCTAAAAGGGGCCTGTATCTCGGGAAGCAGGGGGTCCCCGGACCTAACACCAAAGCGGTTCAGCTCCGGAGACCCTCTGCACATCTACACTATGAGTAAAACACACATATAAATAAACAATCATTCCTTACCTTAGCGGCTATCCGCTATGGTAATTAAGCAGCATTAATATATTTTTAATAATAGTGTGCGGGAGCAGGGGGTCCCCTGAGCTGAACTGCATTGATTTTTGGCACAGGGACCCCCTGCTTCCCGAGTTACGGGTCCCGGTATGGGGCATCGGGTGCCAGTGTCGCCGCCATCTTTATAGAGCCCATGTCGCATCTTGGATGCTATAAAGATGGCGGCGACATTGGCCTCCGATGCCCCATACGGGGCCTGTAACTCGGGAAGCAGGGGGTCCCTGAGCCACAAATCAATGCAGTTCAGCTCTAGGGACCCCCTGCTCCTGCACAATATTATTAAAATACATTAATGCTGCTTCATTACCATAGCGGCAATCCGCTAAGGCAATGAAGGGGTTAAGGCATAATAGCATGTTTATTGGGGCCAATTGCCCCCAATAAACATTGCAATAAAACACATACACCCACTGTGCCCCCAACAACACCTATACCCCCATTACATATATCACATTTTTGGGATGCACAGCAATGATACTAGAGGCCGGCGGTGGCCCTTGGGTGTTCCCCGCAGGCCTGCAGTACCAATTCTGTGCCCCCCAAAAGAATACAACAACACAAATACTTTACAATAAATACAACCCCCCCCTAAAACATATAATACAGTAATGGGCAAAATTACTATTATCCACATATGGATAATAGTGCATTTGCCCATTTTAAATACATAAAGAACAATAAATACATTAAATACATATTGCACTCACTCTTGTTCGGCTGCCACGATGAAGGCCATCCTCATCTTAATCACCGTCCATGCCCCCTCCGATGCTGCAAAACATAAACAAGAATAAAAACAGCCAATGTAATGTCCCCTAACCCCTTAATCACCATAGTGGTTATTAACCGCTACAGTCATTAAGGGGTTAACCCACCCTCAACCACCACTCGGGAGGCCTATGTACCCTCCCCCACTACACCCCACCCCATGAGGCCTAACCACCCTCACCCAATACCCAGCCGGGAGGCCTACCCACATACCCTTGGAGCCAATACCCCCTCTCCCCACCCCCAGTACCCACAATAAAAACAATACACTGCCCAACAATTAACATCATTATATTTATTAAATACATAACCCACCCCCTGTGCCCCCCCATAAATACATGATTTATTATTTTACATACAGGGTTAATACCCCAAGCCCACGTGAGTCCCCGGTGGGCCTGACGGGTCACCTCACAGACCTACAGTAGCCCAGCACCATGTTTCACACAGGGTCTGGAGGCCTGTTGGTGGTTCCTGCCAGGCGCCATGGTCCACCAGGTGGTCTCCGCGGGTCACCGTGGGCCACAATGTGGTCTCCACTGTAGGCCCGTGGATGTCTGGGGGGCCCCGGGTCAGACCCACATGTGTCTGAGGGGCCTCGGGTGGTTCCCACGGGGTCTGGGGACCCATGGGTGGTCCATACGGGTCCGCAGTGCCCCCACAGATGTGGGGCCACCGGTTCTTCCCCGCAGGTGTCCCCAGTGGACCCGGCAGCCTGGTACCAGTGAGAAGCCCGAGGATACCGCAGGTGGTCTCCAGAGGTTTCTCGCAGACCAAAAGGAACCAACCCTGTATGTAGAAAAAATAAACCTGTCCTATACATTAAATACATCAATCCCCGCCCCCACTCCCCCACACCACATACAGTACAATAATGTGCCAAATAACTATTATCCAGATAGGGATAATAGATTATTTGCCCATTATTAAACACATTAACTAGCATAATAAAATAACTAAAGTTCTACTCACCTCATCAATAAGAAGCCCCCTCGCCAGCATAATCTGTGTCCTCCGTTGCCAATAAAATATATAGCCAATACATTGCAATTACATTCAGATATCAATTAACCCCTTAATCACCTTATCGGATAATAACCGCAAAGGTAATTAAGGGGTTAAGCCACCCTGGCCCGATACCCACCCTTCACCCATTCATTTGTACAGTGGCTTCATCATGCAACTATATATATACACATATAAGATGTATATTACCAGATGATGGTCCAGTAAGTAGAGACAGCACACACGGGTAGAAATGCAAAAGTGTATTAAAACAACCATATGACGAAAATGTGACGTCATAGGCCTATAAAAGCCTATGTCGTCTCATTTTGAAGGCAGACACGGAGGAGGAAGGACCTCCTACAGAAGAAAGAAGACCGGGGCATGGCTGAAGAAGAGAAGAAGACCCCGGAAGAGAGCGGAAGAAGATACAAGAAATAAGAATACAGATGAAGGTGGATTACAAATAGAAGACCCATGGATAGTTATGGTTTATTATTTTATGGTTTATTATTTTATGGGTTCATGTGCATGGATTGGTTCGAGAGTAAGCTGTTCAACGGGAGTCGGTGAGTGGGTCAAGGAATGGTAAGTGAACAAAAGAAATGTATTTTTTTTAACTTGTTCATTTTTTTGTTTGTTTTTTGCATGTGTTTTTTTTTGTTTTTTTAAGATTAAGTACAAATGAATAGGTGAAGGGTGGGTATCGGGCCAGGTGGCTTAACCTCTTAATTACCTTTGCGGTTATTATCCGATAAGGTGATTAAGGGGTTAATTGATATCTGTATGTAATTGCAATGTATTGGCTATGTATTTTGTTGGCAACGGAGGACACAGATTATTCTGGCGAGCGGGCTTCTTATTGATGAGGTGAGTAGAACTTTAGTTATTTTATTATGCTAGTTAATGTGTTTAATAATGGGTAAATAATCTATTATCCCTATCTGGATAATAGTTATTTGGCACATTATTGTACTGTATGTATTGTGGGGGAAGGGGGGGGGGGAGATTTATGTATTTAATGTATAGGACAGGTTTATTTTTTTTACATGTGGTGTATTACCCGGGCGCTAACTCTGACTGTGAATTATATCAGATCTGAATATCCTATTAAAATGAGAAAGGTATAATACAACCTTATTAAAATTTGCTTGTGATGTCCTCGTGTGACTCAAAAGACCCCACTAGGATCCATCCAGGACCCTTGATATGGAACACAAGAAGAGATGGGGAGCACAGTGTGAGGGAAGATAGGGTTGAAGTATACTTTCTTTCGCTGATGGTCAATGGAGTGTTCACACCTTCATTGAACCCTCAGAGAGAGATGGGCAACTCCTTGGATGGGGAGCTAGCATACATGAGTAAAATGTGTCCAGGTACACAAAGTTAAATCAATAAATAAATAACTTACACGGCCTTGTGTAAGTTGTATCCCATCAAGGTTTCTTTTACATTCGCATCTTACTTCTAGGTGATGGTTCTTCTTTCTTTCTGATCCTTAGTTCCTTCTCTCTTCTTTTCTTCTTGCTGCGTCCTGGATGTTTTGTCGTTGGATGGATGGATTATTCACAGTAGTTCGCCTCTCATACAAATGTAAACATAAACGAAAAGGCAATTAGACACATGCATGCACAGATTCGCTGCGGTACAGGGAAAGGAGATGAAGCAATATCTGATAATATTCCACTCACACGGCCTAATGTGAGTGATCTCCTATATCCGTATCTTTAAAGCACCTGTATAAATAACAGGTCTTCAGGTAAGTAAACAAACACAGACCGAGGGTCCAATGTTGAACAGTGGTAGGGGGTAAATAAAATGATATATCAAATGATATTTCAAAATACTCACATGGGCTAGTGTGAGCACGCACTCGTAAAGGTATCTTTGGTACTCCAAGTCCTGTGTATAAAATACCCCTAAGGGCTAAACCAATCGTGGAAGGACTATGGGACACTTGGCACTATGGGTGGTGATGTCTTTATTGAAAAAACTGGCATAAAGTAATGACAGGTAACTTGAACAATTAGATAAAAAACAGATATGAACAGATATAAAATATTAAAGGCTTAAGGATTAAAAACCAAGAAGCAGCTATTGCTTCTGGGGGAGGAAAACTGGCAGCATAAGGGATCAAATGGTGATTAGTGGACAAAAGTCTCTAGTCTCCGCGTCAGATAGAGAGTTTCCACAGCACCTCTGGTTCCTCTCTGATTGCCGCCCACTGTAGTTGGTGAAGAGCTACGCGTTTCGCCCTGAACAGGGCTTCCTCAGGCTCGTAGAAAGTGGAGTGGCTGAGTTTTAGTCTCTTTAAATAGACCCATGCCAGTCCTCTGGAATTTTCAATTAGGAGTGACCCTCTTGCGCGACGGAGCGCCGCCATCTTGTGGGGTGCGCGTGCATCCTGCAATTGGCGCCCGGTGTGACGTCTGCGGGTGGCGCCCTCATAGTGGAAAACAAGTTGTCATGGTAATTCTGAGCGCCCGCACTTTGCAGGATCGCCGGTGGTGCTGGAATTAGTGCCTCCCATAGTTTCTCTTATGTAGAACTTGATGATGTGTCTTTTGCGCTTTCATATCGAGTTAAATTCACTCATGGTGTTCTAAAATA
Source organism: Ascaphus truei (assembly GCF_040206685.1). Classification (NCBI taxonomy): domain Eukaryota; kingdom Metazoa; phylum Chordata; class Amphibia; order Anura; family Ascaphidae; genus Ascaphus; species Ascaphus truei. The sequence goes on from NC_134484.1 coordinate 326,819,883, forward strand.
CATAATTGGATGGTTGCATACATCCGTCATGGAAGTTATGAGAGTATATTCTTTACACATCCAATTCATATACATATAATTAATGTAATCCTGTAGATAATCTTACTAAAATGTCTTTTTTTTTTTAAATCTCTTTTAAATGTTTTACGAATTACATTATAAGGTCACACATTAACGGTTCTATAACTAATAAAGCTGTCAAGTAATTGTTAGAATAATAATTGTTACAATAATAATACAGTTAATCAAAAATGAGATTCGGAATATTATAAATAAAATCCCTTACGGGTGGAGGATGCTTTGTCAGCGTAGAATTGTTTGTTACATAGTCATTTAGTAAAAATTCTGTAGTTGAGATAGCTATTATTAAATTGCCATAATCATAGTTCATGTTATTGATGACAATAGTGATAAAATACGTTATAAATAAAAATATAAACAATAAAAAATACAGACAATAAAAAATACAAAATGCAGTGTAATCACTGATTTTAAAATGTCACCCACCCAATGTGAGTTTTGGAACATAGAGTTCCACAATACAAATTGGCCAATTAGGTATATAAAGTATTTGTCTGGATGAGTGCATACACGTGGATGCAAACGAAAGGTGTTGTACAGTTACATAAAAGCGCCCAGGTCGATATCAATATTAAGACCCCTTGGTGTTAACGTCTTTAATTTGTAAATCCAAAACGTTTCCCGTTGGCACAATTTACGCAGCCTGTCCCCCCCTCTCCAGTGGGCGTCCACTTTCTCAATCCCTTTATAAGTTAGAACTCCTGGATTGCCTCCATGGGCTAGACTGAAATGTTTGGAGACACTGTGTGTCATTAGCTGCTTACGTATATTGCCCATGTGTTCCAGTACGCGGACCCTCAAAGGTCTTGTGGTACGGCCCACGTACTGGAGTCCACATGGGCATGACAAGAGGTACACAATATAATCTGTGCGGCAATTAAAATTTTGTTTAATTTTAAAAACCTCTTTCGTGATATTGGAGGCAAATTCCGTTTTCTCCCCTTTAGTGACCTGTCTGCATGCCTTACAACCAAAACAGCCAAAAAAGCCCTTTGGCGAAGGCAGCCAACCCTGGGTCTGTGTTCCATCTCCTTTCTTGAAGACGCTAGGGGCCAATTTTTATTTTAGGCATGGGGCCTTTCTGAAAATTACTCTCGGTACATCTGGGATATAGTCTCTCAGAACAGGGTCTGTCTTTACACATGCCAATGTCTTTTGATAATTTGTTGTATTCTATTGGCGTCCGAATTGTAGGTGGTAATGAACGGTGTGTTGAAATCAAATTTTTTATCTAATTGTTCAAGTTACCTGTCATTACTTTATGCCAGTTTTTTCAATAAAGACATCACCACCCATAGTGCCAGTGCCTGTTATTTATACAGGTGCTTTAAAGATACGGATATAGGAGATCACTCACATTAGGCCGTGTGAGTGGAATATTATCAGATATTGCTTCATCTCCTTTCCCTGTACCGCAGCGAATCTGTGCATGCATGTGTCTAATTGCCTTTTCGTTTATGTTTACATTTGTATGAGAGGCGAACTACTGTGAATAATCCATCCTTCCAACGACAAAACATCCAGGACGCAGCAAGAAGAAAAGAAGAGAGAAGGAACTAAGGATCAGAAAGAAAGAAGAACCATCACCTAGAAGTAAGATGCGAATGTAAAAGGAGTTACCCATCTCTTTCTGAGGGTTCAATGAAGGTGTGAACACCCCATTGACCATCAGTGAAAGAAAGTATACTTCAACCCTATCTTCCCTCACACTGTGCTCCCCCATCTCTTCTTGTGTTCCTTATTTTTTTTACATGCAGGGTTGGTTCCTTTTGGTCTGCGATAGACTTCTGGAGACCACCTGTGGTATCCTCGGGCTTCTCACGGGTACCAGGCTGCCGGGTCCATGGGGGACACCTGCGGGGAAGAACCAGTGGCACCACATCTGTGGGGGCACCCATAGGGACCACCCATGGGGTTATGTATTTAATAAATATAATGATGTTTATTGTGGGGCAGTGTATTGTTTTTATTGTGAGTACTGTGGGTGGGGGGAGGGGGTATTGGCCCCAAGGGTATGTGGGTAGGCTTTCCGGCTGAGTGTTGGGTGAGGGTGGTTAGGCCTCACGGGGTGGGGGGGGTAGTGGGGGAGGGTATGTAGGCCTCCCATGTGGTGGGTGAGGGTGGGTTAACCCCTTAATGACTGTAGCGGTAAATAACCGCTATGGTGATTAAGGGGTTAGGGGACATTACATTGGCTGTTTTAATTCTTGTTTATGTTTTGCAACATCGGAGGGGGCATGGACGGTGATAAAGATGAGGATGGCCTTCATCGTGGCAGCAGGACATGGGTGAGTGCTATATGTATTTAATGTATTTATTGTTCTTTATGTATTTAAAATGGGCACATTCACTATTATCCATTTGTGGATAATAGTAATTTTGCCCATTACTATACTGTATGTGTTAGGGGGGGGGGTATTTCTTTATAAGTATGTATGTGTTTTGACATAAATTTGGGGGGGCACAGAATTGGTACTGCAGGCCTGCGGGTAACACCCGAGGGCCCACGCCGGTCTATAGTATCATTGATGTGCATATATGTGTATGTTAGGGGGGTATAGGGGTTGTTGGGGTTATATATATATATATATATATATACATATATATATATATATATATATATATATATATATATATATATATATATACATGTAGAGGTATCAGTACCGTGTTAGCCGAGCTTCAATAATAAAAAAATAAATAGATGATACCGTTCTGTGGCTAACTTAGCAGTGGCCTAAATAGAGATCGAAATTTTATGAGTCATTACTGACACTAGCGAACTCTCTTCCCATGAGCGCTAAAGGCCATGTCTGTACATACTGTACATACATGGTACTTGAACCAATCAGAGTAGGGATAGACTTCTCATGCTCTAATTGGCTGCCGTACCATGTGAGTCCGGCCATGTGTCTTTTCATGACGTCATTTTAAAGGCAATTGAAGCAAAGCCATTCTGATTGGCTGTGCTTTCTTTGCCTTTAAGTGACGTCAACATTTTTTTTTACATCGGCCAAAACACATGGTTTTCACGGCCCAATCAGGGCCGTGGGAACCATATGACGAAAATGTGACATCATAGGCTTTTAATAGCCTATGTCGTCTCATTTTGAAGCCAGACGCCGAGGAGGAAGGACCTCCTACTGAAGAAAGAAGACCAGGGCGTGGCACCAGACGGCAAGAAGACACCGGAAGAAGGTAGAAGAATACAGATGAAGATGGATTACAACTAGAAGACCCCTGGATTGTCGTGTTTTATTATTTCAATGTTTATTATTTTATGGTTTTTTATTTTATGGGTTCCTGTTCGTGGATTGGTTCATGAGTAAGCTGATCAACGGGAGTCGGTGTGGGCAAGTAATGGTAAGTTAAATAAAGAAATGTATTTAATGTTAATGTGTTTTTTTTTGCTTTTTCATGTGTTCATTTTTTTTATTGCATATCATTTCTTGCCACTGTATGTATGTATGTATGTATGTATGTATGTATGTATGTATGTATGTATGTATGTATGTATGTCTAGAGAGATATATACATACAGGGTAAGAAATGATAGTGTTGTTAAAGCTTGATTTTCTGTATTGTAAATGATTGTGGCTATGCTGCTATGCATAGATGTGTGTTAAATGTATTTTATTATTAGAGAGATGTAAGTTTTGGGCTTCTATGCTGTACTGTAGGTTATGGAGAGGCTTGCTTTAGTATATTGTAATTGTTGGTGTCCTTTTTTGTATGTTTTGAACTTGTTCTCTGTTACGATAGCTATAGTTAATTGTGTAATTGGTATGGATGGTATTTTAATTGTTTAGGGATGTAATTCATGTGTGTTAATTCATTGATGGTGACTTTATTTGCTTACATAATATACTTCTTGTGATGTCAGGCTATTTGAGTTGGATTATTGTATTGTTAACATTGATTTGCAGCGTGTACATGTAGTTTACATGTTATGCTACATGTATACACTGTAAATGCAATGTTTTAAGTGGCATTTGAGGCTTCAGATTGAATGATTACATGAGATTTGTGTAGGAAATTGCTTTTTAATTCATTGAGGATGTTATGCATAAGTGGTGTTGCCATTGCAGGATGGCTTCAACCCTTAATTATCTTTGAGGTTAGTACCCGATAAGGTGATTAAGGGGTTAATTGGTATGTTAATGTCATTGAGATGTATTGGCTATTTATTATTTTGGCAACGGACCCCAAGGATGATGCTGGTGACGGAGCCTTCTTATTGATGAGGTTAGTAGAATTTTCTTTATTTTATTACGGTATTTAATGTGTTTAATAATGGCCAAATAATGTATTATCCCTATGTGGATAATAGTTATTTGGCACATTATTGTACTGTATGTGCTGGGGGAGGGGGTATTGGCCCCAAGGGTATTTGGTAGGACTCCCCTGTGGGTATTGGGTGAGGGTGGTTAGGCCTCAGGGGTGGGGGGGTTAGTGGGGGAGGGTGTGTGAGTGATGGTGGGTTAACCCCTTAATGACTGTAGCGGTTAATAACCGCTATGGTGATTAAGGGGTTAGGGGACATTACATTGGATGTTTTCATTCTTGTGTCTGTTTTACTGCAGCGGATGGGACATGGGCAGGATGAAGAGGAGAATGGCCTTCATCGTGGCAGCCGGACATGGGTGAGTGCTATATGTATTTAATGTATTTATTGTTCTTTATGTATTTAAAATGGGCACATTCACTATTATCCATTTGTGGATAATAGTAATTGTGCCCATTACTATACTGTATGTGTTAGGGGGGGGTGTTATTTCTTTATATATATATATTTATTTAGTGTGCGGCTGTTGTGTGTTTATTTTTTTAATTGTGGGTAGCGGGGGTGGCCTAACTGGGTATTAGCCCCAACGGAGGTTTGTTTAGGGCTTGCGGGTGGGTAGCGGGAGGGCTTAACCCCTTCATGACCGTAGCGGTATTAACCGCTACGGTCGTGAAGGGGTTAAGTGTACCCGCAACCCCCCCAGCAAGCCCTAAACAACCACCAAGGGCCAAATACCCCCTTCACCCACCCCCGCTACCCACAATAAACCTGGCATGGCTGGTTAACCCCTTCATTGCCTTAGCGGTTAGCCGGAAGCACTGGATGCTAAGAGATAATGGAGAAAGATAGGGTTGTAGACCTGTCTTGAGACGTGAATGGCTCACAAATGATATTTGTATTTGCTTCTTTTTCTTGGAATAATTAGCAGCACAACATACTTTTTGCATTTTACGAATCAGCAAGTTTCTTAAAAAACTCAAAATGTTTGCGTAGCAAACCAGGTCACATTCGTTTATGTCCACTCTCAAACTTGGAGGCAGTCATCTTTGATTTGCGATGTTCTTTATGGGACAGGAAGGCTGAAATGCACTACTAACTTCTTGGACTCATTCAGGAACATTACACATCTGTAATTTTCACAATTTTATTCAACTTCAAATAGAAGCATCTTTGTTCTGTTCCAATATAAGACAGAGCAATTTGTAGTAAATCACAATGCAGTTCAGTGACCTCACACATGGTAGCTGCCCCTATTTTCCAGACATATCTTACAGATGTAGCAAGCCTAACCACCTTCAGTGCCGCTACCACCCGTGGTCGCAGGCACCGAAAGATTAACAATGTGAGTGATCCCATTAAGACGCATGGACCCCTGCAGCTCCATCACCGTGGACTTTTGCTTGTCGCCCGTGGCAAGAAGGACAGTAAGTCTTGCTACACCTGTAATTACTTTGTTGTAAATGTAATATTGTATACTTCTTCTAGTACCTATAGAACACATCACTAATAAAATATGATAAGGCTAAATAGATACAATAGCTAATAATAGTATAGCATACTTCAAATGTACTTTAACAAAGCATTTTTTCTTATGTAGGTGATACAGCATGGTATTCACACAAATTGCCAGGGTTCACTTGTCCCCAATAAATGTGAATTCTGCTACTTCGGCACATTTCCAGTACAAGCATGCTGTGCTTTTTTCATGACCTCGCTAATACCTGAATTGGCTGTATGTCAATTTCTAAAGGAAATTACTTGACAATAACCAGTGTGTAATGACCCCATGTTGTAAAGTTTCTTACTCTTGTGTAGACTTCTGTATATTTTACACCAGTTCATATTTTCTAGCATATCATCACATAATTTTAAACTCGATGTGGAGGAATAGTACCATATTTGTTTAATCTGAAATGTCAGCAGCAATGCCAGCAATCCTGAAGTTTTAAGTTACTTTTTTCCCCACGTATTTTATAAACTGATCTAAATATATCCCAAATGACATCAATACTATCATATGGGTCAAGCATTACCCCCATTTGGTCATTTAGCTAATTAAAACATACATACAGTAGAGGCAACTCTTATTCGAACAAAAATCAGTGGCAATTCCCCAAAAAACCCAGGAAACACCCAGGTACATTCTGAATACATGCCTTAAACTTTCCTTAAACTAGCCCCAGCATTTATGCATTGATTAATGGCCTATCAGATTAACAGCGGGGGTCCCTGGCAGTCCCATTCAAACTGAATTGGACTGCCAGGGATCCCTGCTGTGTAATCCTATGGGTCGTTAGTCAATGCAGAAATGCCTTAAACGTGCCTCAAACTAGCCCAGAACATACCCAGCACATACCCAGCACATACGCAGAATGTAACCCGGCTAGTTTACGGCAAATGTTAGATTAAACGTTGCCTCTACTGTATGTAGTCCCCTTTCCTTATGCCTATGGAAACAATGCGGGCGATTAAGCATGCTGCATTACCTGTTGCTCACAGGAGGCCTAAGCCTCCGCCTCTGGGAGCCTGGGGTGAGCTCTTTCTCCTTGCGTGCAGTGCCTCCACCTATGAGGGATCCCAGCGGGGCGGGATAACCCCTCACAGGACCCAATACACAGTAAGGAATAATACACACCCTGAATATAACTAATCTTTACTGTACACACATTAATATATTACAACAAGACAAACTGCCTGCAACAGACTAAGCAAATAATGAGTACTTAAATTAGTAATATAATAACCACTAACGGTGCTAGGGACTAGAAGTAATATAACAATGAAAAGAAAAAGAAAAGCGTCTGAGTATACTTAAGTGCTGAGTTGGGACGCTTTTCTTTTTCTTGTCATTGTTATACACAATAATATATAATGAACACCTGCACAATAGCAATAAACCAATATAATACGCAATACCCCTGTGTGGTTCCCTCAATGTACAGAGGGTGCCCTGGGCACCTTAACACCCGGTGTCCACTGAACAATCCCACCCAAAGTGTGAGGTAGCGCTACCCCAATGTGTTATGAGCCACTGGTGCACTTCAGATACCAGCCTGGGCACTCCTGTACCCAGGTGTCGCAGTCAGATCAAAGGATCAGTCAGGTCCCACACAGTGGGGCCTCCGACACCAATCCCCTCACTCCTTATGAGTCCCGATCTACCTCTTGAAGCGAGCTCTGGCTGTCTCTCACCTAATGTCTATGTGGTCCGTGGCCGCAGGGCAACACATGGCCGTCCGATCATCTGTGCAACAGCACTACTAGTCACTAAGGGGAAGAGTTCCTATCTGGGGCCTTCCCTGCAATACTCCACTGGGGTAACTCGGGGCCTAGCTGGAGCCTAAGGGGCAAGCCTAGGCCTAGTCCAGGGAAGCATTGCTCCCTGGACACTACCTGCTCTGTTCCCTCCTACGTCAGGACTGACGCAGGGATATCCTGCCCCTCCTGCTGCTGAAGCCCTATTGGCTGGCTGGCAACATGTGGTTCCCTCCCCCCAGAGGATCCTGGGACTGGTGGTCCCGCAGCCGCATGTGCGGAGCTATACAAGATGGCCACCGCAGTCAGCCAGGCAGGTAAGAATGGGGCTCGGCTACACATAGATAAAGTAATTGCTACTAAAACTACTCCATTACTCTAGAATGCAAACACGTCTCTTACAATTAAGCAGACAAGAGATCCTGTGCATAGATATAATAATAACTCACACTAACAGACACGTGTAAACAGACATCATTTAACTCACTCTGTTTCTGAAGACCTCACCTGACCCAGCTTCATTCTAAGCTAAATAAATGACTGTGGGAAAGCTTGCAATAGGTGACAGTTGTTTCAGTAGCTCTTTGTTGTTAATAGCTTTGTCAGCTAACCTAGCTCCATAAATACCATGGTATGAATCCACACATGCCTGCTACTCAGCAAAGAACATTATAAAAAGTTTTGCTTACAGTGGCGGCCGATCTGAGTCTAAGTCGGCTAGATCCGCGGTTCTCAGATTATCCCGGTTATGTGCGTTTTTTTGTCGTTTTCGCCCGGAGTGAACTGCGTTATTTTCACGCTCGTGATATTAGCATTTTATTCTCGCTGTCTGCAATACTGCAATGCCGTGTAAAAACTCAGGGGGGCGTTTGCAAGCTGTTGTCTTGGAAGTCTAATACCTTCGCGGTTCAACCTAGGTCAGTACTATACACAGTCTGTGTGTGCGCGCAGTATTGTAACCACAGTAATTTTATTGTTTTTTATTCTTATATGTTTTTCTAATCCCACGCTCCCCCATTGCTTGTATGTTTCTGCATATTTAAAGTATACATGCATTTGCAGTGCTGTTCTGCAGTACAGTACAGTATGTCTCATTTGAAAATTGTTGAAACGCATAGGCGTGTACTGTACTGTAACAGTGTCACATTTCGGCATATACAGTGCTCTCCCCTCGCTCAAGATAATTAACTGCACTACAGGGTATTTCAACTTCTTATCTTCTGTGCAATGCAGTATATCTCTCCCACACCATTCCTTTGAACGTGTGTCTGGTTTCAATCACATTCCTGCTTGACAGCAGAAATTTACTGCGCATGCGCCTGTAACTTCGCCCACCACTGCTTGCTTGAGTGAGTGAAAAAAAAAAATTATTGTCATTTTTTAATTTTTATTTTCTCCACAAGCCTGCAAAAACCATCTTACTGTATTACGATATTCAATCTGTGCTGTAGCTTTTGTCTGCGACCCTGTGCGTTTGACTGCACATGGTTGATTTGTGTGCTTTTTACGTAACGTATTTGGGGGAGTATTATTATGATGAACTGCCTTTTGAAATTAAAGTATGTCTTTAGCTTTGAACTGCATGCGGCTGTCTTTAATTTTTTGAATCTTGCCATTGTGTTCTTAATCCGTCCATAGCCAATCTTCAAAGCCTCACTGCGCTAGCCCTGTTAGTTACAGTATACAGTATGTAGCCCTTTCCAGAGAAATTTTCCAGGCACAGGTCCCTGTCCCATGGAGCTCACAATCTATGTTTTTGGTGCCTGAGGCACAGGGAGATAAAGTGACGTGCTTTTTATGTACAGTATTTGGGGGTTGTATTTGGGGGTTTATTGATCAGATTATTATGATGAACTGCATTTTGAAATTACTGTACTCTACTCTACAGTATGTAATTTCTTTGAACTGCTGCACAACTAATCCTTCATCCCTCCCCCACGCACACACAAACTCTTTTCGACAGACACCTCCACAGAGTCATTCATTTTCTGAAGTTAGTCATTGTGTTTTTAATCCGTCCCTGGCCGAGCGTCAATCGCCTCACTGCGCCTGCATGTACTCTAAGCCTCTTTGAGATGGGAGCTAGCTGCTTACTGCGCATGACTCACCCACCCCCCCCCAACCCTTTGAGGCTTCGTTTACGGTAACACTTTGGAAAATCTCTTCTCGAATTTGAAATGTAAATCTGATTTGCACAGCATTGTGAGAATTGAGAGTAAAAAAAACCATTAACGGATTCATGTTGTTTTGTCATTCATTCTTATACTGTAGGGGTACGGGGGGTGGTTGTTGTCAATGATTATGATTATCAGGAATGTGAATAAATATTTATTTTATTTTTTCAGGAACAAAAAAATACAAATATAAAAATAATCATGAATAATACATAATGCAGTCTTTATTAAGTTCTTCTGGCACATTGAAATTGGATAAACATTTAGAAAACATTTGTAAAACATGGAGAAACATGAATTATGCACATTTATAAGAACATTATTTAATAATATACTGTAATGTATAATATATATTTACTGTATATATGTATATATATACAGTATACAGTACATATTAATATTATTTTTTCCGTCTTTATCTTGTTCCTCATTCTGTGTACAGTACAGTAGTTCATTGAGAGAGTAGAGGTTTTGTGTACATCAATACTGCTGTTTATATACTGTACATTTTACTGTACAAACAGATTAGACTGGACACAAAACCCCACCTCCCCCCAGGCCACCCTTTTTTCCTGAAACGACAAGAAAACAAAAAATTAGTGCAGTTATGTGCGTACTGTATTATGGCATTGTGTGATGTGTAGTACTACTGTAGATTGCTGGTGCTGCTTTCTCTGGAAAGAAAAAAATTGAGCAGTTAGTAGGCAGTTACTGTAGTACTGTCAAACTAGTCTATACTGGTACTACTGTATACTCTGACTGCTGTTAAATACTATGTACTGTAACCTGATGGCTGGTGCTGCTCTCTCTGTAAAGAAAAAACTGTAATTACTGTATACTCTGACTATTGGGAAAGAAAAAATCTGTGCCATACTTACCTGTATCATACTGTACTTACAATACTACATCACAGTACTACTTTTCTGATGCTTGCCCATTACGCGCGATGACAATGGGCAACACAGTGGCAATATGGTCTATATATTTATTGCAGTGTTCCACGGCGAGTACATCGTTCCAAAAACTCATTATGCCTTTCAACAACTCGTCCTTTTTGGAGGGTTTCGCCACTTTCCGGATATGGTCCTTCAGCTGATGCCAGACCATTTCGATCGGATTGAAGGACAATTCGTTTAAGGATAATTCGTTTAAGAGATACAGTACAGTACACAGTAAAAACTGTGGGAAACAAATGAGACACGGTTACTGCACTTACTCCACTGGCGTCTTCACCCAGTTGATACCGCGCTCAAGGATATGCGCTGTTGACGCGATGTGCTTCGGATCGTTGTCCTGGTAGAAGCGGTGACCATTCGGGAACTCGCGTGTGATGTATTGCAGGGTACTTGTATCTCAGGGACAATGTTGTCTTGGAAGAAAGCTTTATTCACGATTTCTATAGCAAGAAAAGAAAAGTGCTCAAAAAACTGCACACTAGTACAGAACAGTGCATAAGGCTACATTATATTTGATATATTTTACCTTCAAAGATGACAATGCATCCTGGTCCACGCCTAGAGATGGCACCCCACACATGCAGCTTCATGGGGTGTTTTGGCCGCGGCTTCAAAGATATGCGGCCTTTTTTGTGGAATGCAAAGCTTGCAAATCTCTCCAGCGACACAGTAGACTCATCAGTGAAGATGCAATCCTGGAAAGTTTCCCCACTGTCGATCCATGCCTGGGCCTGGACCACTCTTTTGATTTTGTTTACATCCCGTATCATGGGGTACGCTCTATAATGACAAGGAATAAATAATTTTAGCGGTACAGTACAATTTCCTAAACAACACTTTTACCTCCTGTACTGCCCAGTACTAACCTCACACGTCCATATTTCCATCCAGTGCTGCGTCTCATCTTCTTTATGCTGGTCTCGGATACAGTGAGATTGTGATTTTCCTGCAGAGTGCTTTTGACCCTTAATGCAATCTTCTCGTCATTCTCCTCACTTATTTTGTCGACCAGAAAAGTTGTCTCCTTACAATGTAAAGAAAATATATTGTTTTGTTAATATTCAGCAATATAAAAATTATATAAACTGTTGTACTGTAATATAAATATAAAAAATATATATACTGTTATATAAATATAAAAAATATATATACTGTTGTAATATAAATATAAATATAAAAAATATATACTATTGTAATATAAATATACAAAATATATATACAGTACTGATATAAATATAAATATACAAAATATATATACTGTACTGATATAAATATAAATATACAAAATATATATACAGTACTGATATAAATATAAATATACAAAATATATATATTGTACTGATATAAATATAAATATACAAAATATATATACTGTTGTAATATAAATATAAATATAACAAATATATATACTGTTGTAATATTGATTAAATTAAAAAAAAATTTTTTTTAAAGTTGTATAAATATACTTACGCGTTACTTACCCTTGGTGCCCTTTTGCGGTCTCTGTTTTTTCCGTGTGCATGATAGCTCACGGTGGTTGCTGGCACAACGAGGCCAGAAGTAGCTAACCAGCATTGGATAGCAGCAATTTGGTGTCCGCTCATGTACATCTCCTTAATTCGCATGCTGAGATCCTTGGAAATCTTTTTAACAACCATTGCTGCGAGTAGAAAGAAATACAAACACAAGAATGTATATTCGATGTTTAGTCGATGTGTATTCAATGTGTAATGAATCCACAAAATGGATGGTGACTCACATTAGAGTACGCCCACTTTCAACATCTGTACCTCGCTGCCATGCATAAAAGGTTACACACTTTGCATAGCCCACCCCTCAATGATCTTTATCTGAACTTGCCCTTGTCCAGATACTGCATTACTGTATGCCATCTGCTTCCATGGATCAACCCCAATTCTACGGACGCAGGAACCCTCTACGGATGCAGGAACCCACTCGCCTCTGCCGTGCCTGTCAAGCAAAAAAAGCGAAAGGCGGTTGCCGTTTCCACGCCAAGGCAAAAGCGACAGGCTAAGGCCAATAAAGAAAACCTTCTGCTGACCCCAAAGGCTAAGGGTTTTCATAGACGTCAGCCTTATTATGTCAAGAAGATATACGGGGATGTACTCTCGACGCAAAACGATTGGCAGCCAACCCATCGAATCCGCAGACCATTTCCTCACATACGCTTAGACGACTCTGCCGCCGCTGTCCCGGAAATCTTCAGCCCGTCTTCTCCACCCCTCGTCCTCGACGCTGCCGCCGCCCTCCTGGAAACCCACAGGCTATCCTCTCCAGTTCTATCCGATGACGCTGCCTCTGAAATCCACGGGTCACTTTCTGCATTGCTCTTAGATGACTCTGCTTCTTGCCCGGAAATCCAAAGGTCACTTTCTCCATCCCTCTTCTATGACGCTGCCGCTTCTCCTCTACCGGATATCCACAGGTCACCTCCTCCACTCTTCTTCGACGTCGCTGCCGCTTCTCTCCATGGAACCCCCATCTCATCCTCCGTTGCACCCATCCACCCAGATTTCCAGATGCCATGCACAAGAAGCAGCTCGTTAGACCGGATCCTGAATGGGATAACTGTGGATCTCCCCGGGAACTCTATTGTGCTAGCAAAGATAGATTTGCTTCTGGAGACCATGCTAAATGTGGAGCAACGGATGATACATATGGATCAATGGATGGATCGAAGGATGGAGAAGATAGAGGCTGACATAGCGGGTATACATTATTTGCTCAGTGTTAATGCCCCTGTTTCCCCGACGCTGAAGCAGGGGGGTGACATGGATGTGATGAATGTGACCTTCGACCCCCTTCCATCACCAAGCGCACCCCCTCCACCAGAAGATGTAGTGTACATGTATGCCGTTGAGGAGGACATGACAACCCCGTCAAGACCACGCCAGGAGACAACACAGCGACCAAGACCGGAGGAAAGCTTGCTCCCAGACAACCTACCATCGCCCATCGCCTCAAGCACACCCGCTCCCAAAAGACCTACATTCGCTCGCATTGATACGGTGCCCGACATCACCCTGTGCGATCTGCCACCGGCGCTCAGGGAGAAGTATAGAGTGAAGAGTGCTGGTGCACCCCACAAGTATGCCTACTCGTTGTACTGCGACTGGGCCTTCAAAGTGAACTACGAAGCAAATCGCGTAAAAAAGGTGCTTCCTGACAATTTAAGAAAGACCATTCTTAGACAGAAATTACACTTTTTACTCATACCCCCATAACTCCTTCAGCAGAATCGATTACTTCTTTGTCACTAGTAGACTGGTCCCACAGATCTCCCATACTGGGATCCACGATATTTCGTGGTCAGATCATGCACCAATAGAGCTTAGGTGCGCACAAATAGGGCTGGACAGGCCAGGAGCAAATTGGAAAGTACCCGAACTGCAAGAGCTAATTAGCGGAGAAATCACTCACTTCTTCAGAGAAAATGAAGGTAGTGTCCGCTCCCATATCACCTTCTGGGAGGCGCATAAAGCAACACTAAGAGGGGCTCTCAGTCTAGCGGCCAAGAGAAAGAGGGAGAGGAACGCAAAAATTAAGACAGCTCAGGAGGAATTGACAAATTTATGGGATCAACATAAGAGGTCTCCATACCCAGGTATCCTCCAAAAGATTAGAGACACTCAGACTAAGCTGAATCTGTTGCTGACCACCCAAGCCGAGAGGTCGCTGACATGGTCAAAGAGGAAATTTTTTGAAAAGGCAAACAAGCCAGATACCTTATTGGCCAAGATGCTCAACCCCAAAGATAAGTACTATCATATCCAGGCCATTCTAACCAAATCCGGCATAACCACCGCCAATCCTAAAAACATAGTAGGAGAATTTAAGCACTTCTACGAAGATCTACATGATGGTGCAAAGGTGACACGCTCCACAGGGACGGAGAAATCCCTGAGGGACTTCCTAGGAGGATCGAACCTGCCTAGTATGAGCGAGGATGATAGAGAGGTGATGGGCAGAGACTTTACAGACGAGGAGGTCTCCGAGGTTATCACAAACTTGAAACCCCCTAAAGCCCCTGGCCCTGATGGATTCTCAAACTTATACTACAAAAAATTCACGAAACAATTGACCCCTTATCTTCTCCGACTGTATAATCAAGTACTAGAGGGCACCCCCTTCCCCCAGCACATGCTCCAAGCGTCAATCTCAGTGATTCACAAACAGGGTAAGGACCCACTGGACTGTAGAAGCTACAGGCCAATATCCCTGATAAATTCGGATATTAAAATCTACGCTAAACTGATGGCCAACCGTTTGAGTCTCATCCTGCCCAGACTTGTGCATCCAGATCAAGTCAGGTTTATCATGGGTCGACAAGCTGCAGATAATACCCGACGAATCATTGATCTGTTAGAAATAGCCAGTGCACGATCAATTCCGGTTATGGCGCTCAGTCTGGATGCTGAAAAAGCGTTTGACAGGATAGACTGGCCATATCTAGAGGCCACTCTTGGAGCATTTGGGCTGGGCACGAAATTGACAAAAGCCATCCTCTCACTATACTCTGCACCATCAGCCAGGGTGACGCACCAGGGATTCGCTTCCGACCCCTTCATGATTAAAAGCGGAACGCGGCAGGGCTGCCCGCTTTCTCCCCTACTCTTTGCACTATGCATGGAGCCCTTAGCCGCTCAAATAAGACATAGCAAAGATATCTTGGGTATTGGCATTGGAAACTAGACGCATAAGGTGGCACTATATGCGGATGATGTATTCCTGACAATATCAAGGCCCCTCACCTCTTTACCAAACTTGTTCGACCTCTTGGGGAGGTTTAACAGGATCTCCGGATTCAAAATAAACCAGGCTAAATCCGAAGCCATGAATATAAATCTACCAAAACATATGGAGAAATTGATCGCCCTCAATTTTAACTTCAATTGGCAACAGAAACAAATTAAATACCTAGGAGTTAATGTCACTAAGTCTACTATACAGCTGTATCAAGCAAATTACCCAAAACTTATACAAACCCTGAGAGAGGATGTTAGGCGCTGGGCCAAATATAAAATCTCATGGATAGGGAAGATTCACTGCATTGAAATGAACCTGCTGCCAAGCCTCTTATACCTTTTCCAGACCCTCCCAGTGCCGTTAGGATTGAGGGATATCCTCTCGCTTCAATCCGAGATAGATAAATTTATCTGGGGAGGGAAAAGAGCGCGAGTGAGTAAGCTGATAATGCGAAAACAAACAGGGGAGGGAGGGCTAGCAGTACCTTGCTTGTAATCCTATTACAAGGCGGCACAATTATGCCAAATAGTGCAATGGCACACCAACCCGGACTCAAAAAGATGGGTAGCCCTGGAGAAAGAACTCTGTTCCCCAGTTGAATTGGAACATTTAATTTGGCTCCCCAAAAAGATGCGATTAAGCACCAAACAGCCGCTTTCCTCAATGGCCAACTCACTCTCGGTGTGGGACAACACCAGACTCAAATGCAGCCTGACCCATAGATCATCAGGAATGACCCCACTCTGGGGGAATCCATTATTTGCTGCGGGGCTGACCAGTACGGATTTCACAATCTGGAAAGCCAATCACATTTACAGATTGGTGGACCTGGAGGGCAGAAGAGGCATACAAACTTTTGATATCCTAAAAGCAACAATATTCCAAATGCCGAATTCTTTAGATACCTCCAGGTCAGGGCATTTTATCAAGCCCAACAACCTATAAGTCAACTATCGAATTTCGAAAAGCTCTGTCATTCAGGGACGACCACAAAGGGACACAAAGGGACTCACATCGCAGTTATACAAAGACGTACCGGATTCTGGCTCGACTGTGTCAGAGAAATTTAGCTACATGACCAAATGGGAGGCGGACCTAGGAGAGACACACGACCCGGAAGAGTGGACAAAAATTGTGCAAGCAGTATCTAAGAGCTCCATGTGCACGACCCTAAGGGAGAACGCATATAAAGTTATGATGAGATGGTACCACACCCCCTCAAAATTGGCTACATTTCTGCCCAGTTACTCCCCATTGTGCCTTAGACAATGTGGACAACAGGCAGACTTGTTACACATGCTGTGGTCCTGCCCCAAACTGACCGGGACATGGGATTTAAACAGAGATTGGCTAACCAGAATTATAGGCATACAAATCCCGTGGGACACGTGGGTGTTCCTACTAAATAGACCGCTTCAGGGCTTCTCCAAAGCAACAAATAAATTGATCGCGCACTTTGCGACGGCGGTGCGGGGCGAGATCGCAGCAAGATGGAAACAAAATGAGACACCATGGATTGCTACTATTCGGAACAGAATTTGGACAGTATGTCAGATGGAGAAACTGACGAGCCTGGTCAATGACACCGGCGAAAACTACCTAAAGTCTGGTTACCTTGGTTGTCTCAGACAGACATACCGGGGATAGATGGGTCCACGATTTGGCAATGATAGGATGGAATGCTTTCTCCCTTGGTGCCGAGGCACAGAACCAAGCACATAGCACACCTTAGTAGTGGAGGGATATCACCAGATGGGCCCTCAGACTGCGGGTCGTCGGAGCGGCCGGGGATACACCCAACCCCCCAAGAAGCGATAAGCCGGAAGACACAGGACTCTCAGCGGAACCAAAGTGGAAGGTACCTCCCCCCTCCTACCCTTCCCCCCTCTTTCCCTTAGGTTTGTCTAGGTTATATGTCGGTCTGTCCCCCCCAGCCTGTCCTGTCACAGTTTGTTGAAAGTATAGACACATAAACAATGGACAATGCAAAATACGGGTTTTATTTGGAAGTATTTGAAATGTCTGTAAAACATGTGATTTACTAATAAAATTCAAGTAGAAAAAAAAAAAAAAGGCGCTTCCTGCCAATTTCAGAAAGAACATTCTGGATGAAATGCGGCGCTTTTATCCAATTACAGATCCTGTAATGAAAGGCATTCGAGACTGCATTAATGGTGTTTTGCGCCATGCAAGGAATCGGCTATGGACGGACAATGTGGAGGACTTTCTGTAAGACCATACTGTTGTGCTGAACTGTATTGTACTGTACTGTACATGTTTTGACCTGCTGTACTTGAATAAAGGAGATGTTGTGTGTTTTTTTACTTGTATTTATACAGAAATGTTTTAACTTGCTGTCCACACACACAGAACCTGCACAATTCCAGTCCTTGAGGGCCGCAAACAGGCAGGGTTCTCAAGGTTGTCCTGAAAACCTGCCCTGTTTGCTGCCCTCAAGGACTGTAGTGGTGCAGGTCTGACTGACAGTTTTGCACACCATCCCACTGTACTGTATATGTTTCTTTAATAAAGGAGATGTTTCGTTTGTATACTGTATTTTATGAATAAAGTTTTTTTTGTAATCACAGGTAAGACCATGCTGTTGTGCTGAACTGTATTGTACTCTACATGATTTGACCTGTTGTACTTAAATAAAGGAGATGTTGTTGTGTGTTTTTTAACTTGTATTTATACAGAAATGTTTTAACTTGCTGTACACACACACAGGACCTGCACAATTCCAGTCCCTGAGTGCCTCAAACAGGCACGGTTTTCAAAGGTTTGCTGCCCTCAAGGACTGTACTGGTGCAGACTGTTTTGCACACCATCCCACTGTACAGTATATGTTTTCACTTGCCGTTCTTTAATAAAGGCGCCGGTCCACTGCCAGTCCAGTGTTCTTGATCATCCACGTCGATAGTTTGTAGCGGGACTAGTCCACCTGTAGTCAGCTGATGAGGCTGGAAATTGCTTAGGTACATGCAAGCTTGATCGAAACTGCACGCGAAATGCGGCTCAGGCTTGCTGGATAGACAGCAAGGGTTGTCACTGACGGTGGGACCGTCATTGGAAGCCATTGCTGGTGCATTGCTTGGTAGCGACTGTCGTTTCTTAGTTGGTTTTAACACGACCCTTTGCCTTTTGCCGTCATCATGATCATAGATACAGGAAAAAGCTGGTGATACACACCAATACCCTCCAACAAATTGTGGCTCAATACGATAAAAACAGGGATCGCTACATAACCTTTTCCTTATTGCACGCTTCCACGTATGAGGAGCTGGCGAAAATTTGTAAAAGTCATAGTTTCGATAAAATACTGATAAATTTGAACAACTGTTGCCATCTTATCATCTGTTGCATTAATCGCGGCCCATATCAAATACGCGTAACTTCTGTCGGGTATTTAGAAAGCGGGCTGCACTTGAACACTCATGGCGGGCGGGTCTCTGGAGAATACTGTAACCGAAACTGGTCTTTGTCTTTCTTTAATATGAAAAGCCTAAATTGATACATTTTTGCAACCTCTTCCTTCAGTCTCAAGGCCAAGTTACAATAGCACACTGTGGTATCTTTTTTAAACGAAACACCTGCAAGTCGACACATTACTGAAGCGCATGCGCATTACAATTCATGAATATCTGCCATCTGGCAGACACGCGAAGCATTGCAACCTATTAAATCCGAACCATTCTCAATAAACGCATCAACCGCGCGTCAACCGCGCATGACCCGTGGCTGAGAACGCAAAATGAATGCGGCATGCTCCAGGTGAAGTGCGTCGCATTCCAGGAAAAAGCCAGGGAAAAACCGGCGATGTGTTAGACTCAGATGCGCCGCAGCAGTATGTGATCTTTGGGAACGTGAGTCATTTATTTCAAGAAGTCACAAGGTAATTATTTAGGAATCATTTCATGATTAAAAAGTAGACAAGAAAGGCTCAGATTTGGGATCTGTGTGAATATATAGAGTGAGTGAGAATGAAGGAGCAATAAAGATGTAGGGCTCTTCAACTGATGACCCTTCAAATGCTGCCAATAAAGGGTCTTGATGTGGTCCTTGAACTCTGCTCCTGCTAATTTGCTATTAGTTACATAGGCAGCTAAGGGCAGTTTCTTTAAAACTATAACTCACTTGTACGTTAAACTAATATAAATATATATGATGCAGATGTTGCACATGTTTGCAAAAAGTTGAAATATAATAATTTGCTAATTTTTAAATGTATCTAAAATGACATCACAATAAGCTTGTCGTTCTGCTCCCAAATGTTTTCTGATCTAGCTTCTTGGAGAACCAGTTGAAGCGCCCTGTTCTAAATTCATAAATAATGGAAATAACTTGGCTGTGTCATTTGCTTTCTCATTAAAATAAAACATTCAATCCTATCCAAAGCAATTGAAGAAGTAACCGTCAGCACTTCTAGGTACATTTTCAATATTTTAATCACATCATCAACAAACGTTTCTGCCCCTGATGCATGATGGAGGAGGAGAAGAAGGAGGAGAAGTGGCATAACTACAATTTTAGGGGCCCCCTGGAATTTTTTTTAAAGGCCACCCAAATAAAAAATGCTAAATAAATCATACATTTGTATTACTGTACATTCGATTTCCCCTCTCCACACACTCAATCCCCCGTCTCTAATTCAATCCCCCATCACCTCTCATTTAATACATCTCTAATTCAATCCGCCCTCTCACTCAATCCCCCCATCTCTCACTCTATCACTCTCACTTTACTCAATCCCAAACACACTACACACACCAAATGTACCTTGGGAGGCTAGATAGGCTTATCTGCTGTAACCTTGGTGCACTGGTGGAAACTGCAGCTGATGCATGCAGAGTGCAGAAATGTCTCTGATTCCCAGGGAAATTCAAACAGGAGGAATTGCTGTGGAGTGAGCAAGCAGAGAGGCGGCAGAGGCCACAGCAAATGCCGGCGGACACGGAAGTTGAGCTCAAATGTCAGCGCCAACTGGCTGTGCCTCCCTGCGCTCTCGGACACCCCTGCAACGGGAGGAGGAGGGGGAGGGTCTCAAGTTGTATATATATTACCTCAAACCTTCCTCTAAATAACACAGGGAGAGAAATCTGTGCTCAAAAAGGAGCACACGAGGTACATGGGATATATGCTAATGAGACATGCAAAATATATTTAAATGGGTCACACCCCCACACCTAAAATATTTCCATAAGACTCTTCTGATCAAGGGGGTACTAGCTCGAGACCCAACCCCCAACCCACAACCCCTGCTATTCAGGGTAGCAGCTTTAATATTGAACTCAACCAGATGCTGGGAAACACCACTGTTACATATCTCCCGGGTGTCTCGGGTGTGCTTCTTTTTGTGCACAAAACACATTGAACTGGCAACCAGAAAGTGTAATACTTTTAAAGGAAGCCAGGGGGTGGGGGCTACAGGTGTGAGCACTATGCTGTGACAATAGAGTTTCCCAGCATCTAGTTTAGTTCAAAGCCTCGCAAGTTGTTTGAGGCGGTTTAGCCTTTTGCACTTTTCAAAGCTACTGGAATTCAGCAAGTTTGCAAAAAATGCGATTTTGGTCATTCCACTCGGTTTAGCAGACGCAGAATGAAACCGCTTCTAAAAAAAGCCTTTTTCGCACTGTTTTGACATGTGAGTATAGCTTACTGAATAACAAAGCAGCTACTAGAATATCCCCCAATGTCTTTGTGCTTTTTTCCGCCTACCTGCGTTGCAGCCAAGAATGCACTACAATCTTGTGTACTGTAATATCCAATCCTGCTAAACATTCGCTAATGACATCATCATCAGGACGCTTCAGTCCACCAGGTTGCATTTCAGCCTGGAAATGCTATCTTGTGTGCATTCATAGGGATATCTCTCTGTCGGGTACCTCATTATTATAAAAGTTCTCCTGCCTGTGGGACATCACTAACTTGTTTGCATTGCTTCCTTTTCTGTTGTCCTGATGAAAGCACCTCCTGGTCAGAAATGTTGGTTTATGATGTGATTCAAACATTGAAAATGTACCTGGGAGTGCTGCCTAATTTTTTTTTCATGCTAAGTAACACCCTGGAAATTATAGTAAATGCCCAGCATCTGAACTCCACTTAATATGCGTTTATTAAATATTTCCTAACACAGTGACATTCCACAAAATGAACTAATTTAACAAAGTCAATCCTCTTCCAAGTTTCATTTTACCATATTTTCAATCTGACTTTTAGGATATATATATATATATATATATATATGTAACATAGCCTGCCGACAGTTACTTCTTTTCCTGGGCCTTTCCTCTGTCAGTCCTGTTAGTGCAGGCAGTGGAAAAGGTTACTTCTTTCTTTAGGCCTGTGTGTGTGTTTTACAGCCTTGAATGTCATCAGTATTCAAGGGCAGGCCTAGCAACTTCTGAGGATGTCAATCTGAGGGGTGGATATTGGTTGGAACGCCCCTTGGTGTGTGTTGGACAATCTGTATCCGGTTCTGGCTTGCTATGAGTCAGAGTCAGAGACACTCCCCAAAGATATACAAAATTGGGACATCCTCCCAAATTAGTTGAGTTGAGTTCTGGAAGGATGAGAGTGAGCAGATAGAAGGAAGAAAAGAGGTCTCTCCCTCCCACCCATGAGGGGCTGGGAGGGAGGGGAATATGCTGCTCAAGGCAGAGTTCTGAGTTAGATAACCTGGAGAGAAATAGGCAGAGGATGATGAGAAACCTGTGAACCCTGCTATTCTCTGTACTGGAGCGGCCTGTGAATAAAGATCAGAAAAGATATGCTGTGTGTGTTCCTGTCTCTGAGACTGAAGGAATGTCAGTAGGGGCCCATCCCCTGAGATATCTACAGGGGATCCTTGCTGGCTGGAGGCACTGCACCAGAGAGATCAAGGTAACCTGTCCTTCCTATCCTGCTTTCTCCCCACACCACCGCGGAGCGCTCAGCCCTCCTGTTACCAGCAGGTGTAAAACAGCACCAGAGTAGCTAAGAAGAACATACCCCCCAATCTCACTTAGGGGGGTGGTATGGTAAAAGGGATACATATATATATACAGATAGATAGATAGATATACAGATAGGTAGATAGATAGATAGGTAGATAGATAGATAGATAGATAGATAGATAGATAGATAGATAGATAGATAGATAGATAGATAGATAGATAGATAGATAGATAGATAATTTTAAAAAATATCATTTTTTTTATGTTGGTCCTAGAAGAGACTTATCTTCAAATGAGTTATTTGTACACTGTTTTTTGGAAAATAAAAGAATTATAATTGTAAGAGACTCTGAAGCTAGTCTTGCTGTTTGTAGATGAAGATGAAAATAGAAAGGTTATGTACCAAATTTTTGAGAAAAGTTTCTAGAAACAGATTAAAGGCACAATCCAAGCGAGGCATTTTTAGTGTTTTTAAAAATCTATAAGTTTGAAGCAGGGGTCTCCAGAGCTGAACCCAATAAATTTCAGTTCTGGCCACCCCTTTCTTCCCGAAATACTTACCACTGTAGGGGGTGCTGGTATCTCAGTGCTGTTTAAAGATCCTGGTCATGCTGGCCAATAGGAAGCCACGAGGGATGGCATCACGGTTTCCTATTGGCCCACAAGATGCGGTAGCTTTGAAGACGCCATTACGAAAATCCCAGCTTGCCCAGCCAGAGCTGCTACCAACAGCCCCTACGGAGGTAAGTATTTCGGGAAGCAGGGGGTCCCCAGGGCTTAAATTAATGGGGTTCAGCTCCAGAAACCCCTTCCTTCAATACTATTTAAAATCAAAAACTTTTTTTTCAAATGTTGCGCTTGGATTGCCTCTTTAAATTAAAATTGCCTCTTGGGCTGCACAAAATGCAGGAAACCTTTTATATTTTATACTGTCTATTTGTCAGAGAGTTTTATCCCACCATTTACTTGGGGCAGGCAAATGGAAAATACTGATGGGCCTACACTTAGAACTTTTCTCTACATAATTAGTACCACAAAAGATTTTTGGGGGCATTTTTGCAAGTCTGCAAATTTTCTGGAAACTCATGAAAACATTAGAGTAGCAAACTGGGACACATTTGTACATGTCCACTCAGGAATTTGGACACAGCCATCTATGATATGCAGTGTCATTTATGAAAGGCTGAAGTGCACTGACTGTCATTACACAATTTACTCGCTCATTCCAGAACATTACAAACATGTACTTTTCCCCATTTTCTTCAAATGATGTTTTGGATGGAGGCAATGAGAAAAGGCAGTTCCACTGTGTTCTCTTCCAGAAGACAGAGCAATTAGTAATGAATTTCAATGCTATTCAAACTTTTTTTTTTTTTTAATGAATAATAATAATGGATAGCTATTTAAAAAAAGAAAAAAAAAGATCAATTGCATGGTTATTTCAAGTAGTACATTTATTATCAATTAATTTGTGTAACAATGGTATTATTTATTTTGGTTAAAAGCTTTAGTGAACATGGTGACGTTATAATGAATGTTTGCAGAACGATCCAAAAGGCCTGTCAACAGGTCTGTAGAAAATTTGTACTGTAACTCAGACAGCAATTTCTTCTACGCATGAATTCGTTCTTGTTTTTCAGGAGTGAAGCTCAACTAAATAACATATTTTACATATCATATCATAGGGATAACATAGATTGACCACTTGAGAAAAGAAATCCCCCAAAATCCAAAACTGAAACAGTTGGTAAGAGATTTGGTAATTGGTGAAGGTGAATAAAGTTTATATTTGATATGCATAGAAAGTTTGCCTTTATTGGCCCGTTTTAATTGCTGCGGAGAGAAACAGTTAACAATATTGTAGATATTTCAGAAACTTCTTTATTTAAAATAATTACCTTACCATAATTATACACTGGAGAGCACTGAAACATGGAACTGCATTTTCTGTGTGTGGCAGTGCTAGACAGTGTGTGTGTAAATGACGAGGGGGGGGGGGGAGAAAGACTTTTCTTTACTTTGTTTCTATTTTTTTATAAATTGGACTATACTTGGTGCCATACAGACTACGCTGCTAGCTGCTGATGCAGAAAGGCTCATTCATGATTGAAGTCATTAACTCTGGACTTGTTGTGTTCTGGTTTAACAGTCAATAAAATGTTAAAAATGGTGCCTTATTTCTACAGCACAATCCAGAATTGCTATAGCAACACAATGTGCAGCAAATATTTACACAACAAAAACAGGAGAATGAATCTTGGTGTTACAATGACCAGTGCATTGTCAAGGCCATAGTTTAATTTTCAGATTAACAAGAGTTTGTCATCTCAAAATGTACTGCCTTGTTTAGAATAAATCACACAATCTGTCATCGAGCTAGTTAATTTAATTCCATAACTAAAATAGGAATACATTTTTTATGTACACAGAGATTAGAGAATCCAGAACTTCCTGTGATCTCTCCCTGTCTCTGTGTTTTCACACAACAAATATTTTGGCTCTCAACCTAATGTTGGGATAAAAAACAGTTTTTGCAAAATTAAGAAGAATATAGAATCACTAAGGCCTAGGACACAGTGAGTTTTAAGCTCGCTGAGGCGGTCTGAGCTGCGCTGAGCAGATGCACAAAGCCCCTACATCTGTCATCAGCGCGGCTATAGTTTCTCCCTCCACATGCGCGCTGATGCGTGCGGAGGCTGAGAAACTTTTCCGAGACAGGCAGGTTTCAAATTTGCCGCTCGGGGTAGCGATGTGAGCGGTCATGTGACCGCTCACATCCAATGGGAGCTAGGGACTAGCCTCGTCTCCCGCTCCGCCTCCGGGCACGCCTCCGCTCCGCCTCTGCTCCGCCCCCGCCTCCGCCCCGCCCCCAGAGCGTGCTCACTGCCTCGCCTCCATTTTGGAGCAGGCGAGGCAGATCAGGAGCGCGGCTCAGCGCTGTTTGCTCCTCTATGTCCCAGGCCTAAGAAAATGTGAACTATTCATTGTAATCTAAAGAGTATTTTTGAGGTTGATACAATGTACCAAATGGCAATGCAAATTTTGGTTGTGTACATCGAAACATAGTTTAATCCAATGTTAGAAACTGATCTTGGAATCTATGCAATGCTAAGTAATTATTGTCAACAAACAAATAGTAATATGACCTCAAAGTGTATGAAATAAATTCCAGCCTCCATCATCAAGATTGTCAAAAATATGAAATTAAGCTTCTGAAAATGTCAAATGTTTGACTGTAATCAACAAATGCTAAACTAGACTTCAGTGAACTAAACCAAACGGCAATACTAGCACCTCATTTGCAGCTGTACCAAGGGTAGATGCATTCCACAAAATAACATTTGCTGATAGTTAATCTTTGCAGCCTTAGTAAGTGTATATGTGAATAGAGAACAGAACCCAATATCATATCATACTCTCAAAGAATCTCCTTATGTAATTCACAAGAAATAAAGTTTTATTGAAATCCAATAACTCATAATTAAAAACATATTAAAATCCTGAACTGAG
Source organism: Ascaphus truei (assembly GCF_040206685.1). Taxonomy (NCBI): domain Eukaryota; kingdom Metazoa; phylum Chordata; class Amphibia; order Anura; family Ascaphidae; genus Ascaphus; species Ascaphus truei. The sequence continues at coordinate 326,845,843 of NC_134484.1, forward strand.
CGCAAACTTCATTATACATTATACACTCTATAGCAGTGTTTTTAATCTAATCTAATAATAATCTAATGATTGGACAAGTATTATAGAGTAGTGACACAGTAATATTGGTAATTTTGCATTTTCTCGTCAGTGGACTTCATTCTGAGACACTGCTCTGGCTTTGATCAGTTCCCTGATGTGGTCGTCATTGTATCCCAAAATGGTTTTCAAGACTTCAACGGTGTGCTGTCCTATAAGAGGTGGTGGCTTTGGACTTGACATATTGAATTCATTGAATCTTACAGCAGGCCCTGTAGACATAAAAAAAGGACAATTGTTACAAATTATCACTGTTGACATTCTAAATTGCACTAGATGTCTGTTCTATTTAATTATAATGTGTCTGGTAAATTATATGAAATATTTATAGATTGTGCAAGTCCTGCATGTATGGTGATATAAATTCATTGGGAAATTCTTTTGCCAGAAAAAAAAAGAAAAAACACTAATCTGACTGCCTTTTGTTTAAAAAACAAAATCAACTATAAGAATGTTGCACAATCCACTTTTCCATCTTTATTTGCAGGCACATTTTCCGACTTTGCCCAGCCTCACTGGTAAACAATTAAGTATAGCTGTTTGGGGTATGTGGGACAGGGTCACCTTATCAATATTGAGATTCTGTTCCGAAAGCTTGCTGCAGCATAACTGAGCAAACAGTTTATTGTTTGTTTGATGGCTTACCCGGGATACTTTGCACTCGGACTTTGATGGTTTTGAGGTTATTTGGAACAAGCTAAAAGGTTTGCATGTGGCATTTGGATACATTCTGTCAAACCAAGCAGGCAGGCAAGAGAGTTAATTACCTAAAAGCATTCTCATGGAAACAATTCTGCGGTTTGGTTTTTTATTAAGTCCTACATCATATTATTCTGAAGTTTTCTCAACAGTGTTATTTGTCCATAAACTACTCAGACAATAACGTAATTCAAAGGGACCTAGAATTTACCATGACAAGTCCGTGGAATAGAGGGAGACCAAAGTACTTGGAACACAATCTTTGTATTATACAGAAGCTATTTATTGCACAAGCTACACTGTAAAATAATAAACTCTTCAAGCTCAAACCAAGTGAATATAAATGTTTTCAAATTAACCTTGTTGGTACTGAAGCAGCCTTTGAAACAATAAAAAAACGCTGGGTGGAAGGACCCTCCAGCATAGAAGTGGTAAAAGATCCCCAGAAATTCAGCAAGCATAGAATAACTACTATCTATGGCTATATTAAGCAATATGCTGCAAATTATGTCTTGCAGATATTTGCTACTATTCAACAAAATACTGAATGTGTTATTTCTGTGGTATTAAGTAAAGCTGTGTAATAAACAGAGAACATCTTTGTAAAGCAGCCTAAGCAGCAATGCAATAACATAAAGAAAGCCCCTGTGGTTTTTCCAAAATATGTTTTACAGTCATACCATGGTATAAAAAAAACGTTGTCAGAGAGAACCCCCGTGATAGGGACCATTCCCTGTAGTCATGAATACTGCCGATGCAATCAAGAAAAAGCCCTGTTAGAGTGAAAGACTTCTCTTTTATAATAAAAAAAACTTGCGTCTAGGGCATTTAATTGGAATGCAAATGTCATTAAATCTTTACTTTTTAGGGGACCCATTTCTTTAAGCTGAGAATGAATCCAATTCATACAAGCAGGCGAAAAACTAGAAAAATGTATTGGTAAAAAAAAAAAAGTACTTTGCCATAAACATTAACCTTTTAATGCAAGGAGACAATTTATAACATGGTAACAATGAACCTAAGCAGTCACAGCAGCCATATGCTACTTTATGGATTACCAGAAGTGCGATTTAGTAAATGTTCATATTAACTTTGCTTTTGATAGCAGAACTATCAAAAGATTAGACAGATCATTGTGTACTCCCTGTAAAATATACTGAAACAAAACCGGAATTGTTATTGTAGTAAAGCAAAAAACGTACAGTATGAGAGTAAGTAGCAATTAGGTTGTGTGCTGTGTGACATTCCTATTGTATAAAGTGTGACAGTGCCAATCTGGTGCTTCCGCACGTAATAAAGTCCCACGGAAGTCTAAGTGCAGAATCAACGCTATCGCACTTCATAGAATAAAGCCTTGTGTGTCTTATTGCTGCTCTTTCATTTAAGTAATTTTGACTATGCATTAAATCAGCAATGCCATCAACTCGACATTTTTGTGTTTGCATGTGTACATACCCCACATACAGCTCGACATGTAAAATACAGGTAAAACATAGAAGGCCTTTTCTAAAAAGAGTTTCAGAACCAGCAAGCTACAGATCTGCTGCCTCTTCTCAGCCTAAGAAATGACTTATGCCATCAGAAAGTCTCATACGGCTCATCAGGTAGATGAAAAACCTTCGATTTATTGTAGCTGTCAGATTCTACCTATACAGTATCTGTTGTAAGAGCCAAAGCGGATGAAAAGGGAAGGTACTGCAGTTTTGTGTCGAAAGGGGAACCCATATACTCACCAAGTTATCTCAAATTGTTGAGTAAATGGTACTGGGGCATCAGATTGGCTAATGTTGCCCAGGCTCATGCATGGGCAAACATAGGTGCACATCCATTGCAATTATTTTGTCAAGTAAAAAAAATACATTGTCTACTATATGTTCTGTGCTTGCAGAAGATCTGTTACTATCTGAGACTGTAACTATCATACAATGCATCATTAAACTGGTTCTGGAACAACTTAGAAAAACAATGATAATGTAGAAATCAGGTTCATACTTGTATAGTCAGTTCTCGTACTTTCTCACTTGAACAACATGTACTATATCTTTAACATTTTTTTTAACACTAATTCGATCACGGATGATCCACAGACACATATGGAATCAATTATTCCCATGACAGTTTGCCATTATTTGCAATAATGTGCATTAAAGCCCATATAAAAAATGTTTTTGCCTCTAGCAAGTCTTTAGTTGCATCTGTTATCGTCTTATCTACAATTTAGAAACCTTTACACCTATTGTGGGGGGGAATTACAATGGCTGCTCAGAGGCCTCAGGGGACTATACATCAAATTAGGATAGTTGTCAAATATACAGTAAGAATCCTGTCAATCAAGTTGCCTCCACTTGATGCAGACCTGTTTAATAATATAGCTTTGCACCTATTAAACAAAGACTTTGAGTTAATTTGGTGAATCTGTGGGATCTCTTCTGGACATGTGAAACAACAGTATCCTACCCTAATATACCCTAGAGCACTTAGGAAAGAAGCAGCTTAAGTGTAAAGGAAGATCTGTCATTAAGTTATGCGAGGCAAATATGATAAATATATGTCTAGATAATTGCACCTGTGTGTTAAGAGGCCCGATATTGCCTATGACTGACACCAACCACTTAGAAGACAAGTACATTACTCTCTAAAACTAATGTTGATATATTATGTCATTGGGACACACACAATTTCCCAGTGAAAAGAACACTTTCATATAGATAAAAATCTCTGGACGTTTATACGTGGTGCTTGTTTTTTCAATTTGAAATATCACAAACACTAATATATACTGTAACATTATAATTTATATAAGGTATGTCCTCTAATTGCGAAACACTCCTCATATCTCTTACTGATGCCAGCGGAGCAAAACAGGTGCAAATAACTCCGTGTTGACGTATAGAAGTCGTTTTTTAAAATGATAGGCAAATAAATAGAGCTCTATACAGTACCTACAGATGTAGGTAGCTACATCTATACAGCATCTAAACATCTAGAAAGTATACACCAGACACAGTCTCTACAAATTATTACATATTTATTACATTAAAGCACAGAAACATAGTGTAGTCTCATTTACACATTGGTGACAGTTGTATAACAATATTTTAATACTTTATACAAGTACATAAATAATAAAGCTTCCCCCCAAAAATCCAATATGCCACCAACGGACTATTGCTGTCTCTTGTGAAGTTCCACCTGTAAGATAATGAACAATTACATTTGTTACTTAACGACTGTGTTGTTTTGTGGTTACACCACTGCCTATTCATGCTCTATGCCTGTTCAAAACAGCACGTACTGTATGTATTCCATTGCCTTATTGCACATGTGCTCTGATTCTACAACTGAAGCATTTAGGCTTCAGTAAAGAATTACAGAAAAGGCAGAAGTCACCTTATTGATACTGCACCGACACACTTTATTCGAGCAAATACCCAGTATGTACCTGGCAGATACCTGGAATGCGCCGCTCCTCACCTCTGACAAGCCCCGTTGCGTTTGCCTTCCCAGCCTGGGTTCATGCCTGGCTGACGGGCGGCTGATCTGTTAAATGATAATGATTAGGATTTAATAGGCTGCAATGCTTCGCGTGTCTACCAGATGGCATAAATTCATGAATTGTAATGCAGTATATATATATATATGTACTGTGCAGTATTGCAGCCAGCGGGAATAAAATGCTTCAATCCCTGCCTGGAAAATACCTCAATGCGCTCGGGCAGAAAACAGTCACAAACCTCAATACCCCCGGGTATACCCGAATTCGTGGGACTAGCCGAGCTCGAATAAAGTGTGTCGCCAGTGTACAATACTGATGCTTTGTGTCGCTGGATGTGTTTGCTACATGAACACGGCGTGGAAATGGAGAACCTGCAAAAACAAGGATAAAAGCATCAGTACAGCATTGCATGAAACACGGCGATGCAATGCTGTACTGATGCTTTTATCCTTGTTTTGCAGGTTCTCCACTTCCACGCCGTGTTCATGTAGCTTACTAAACTACTTACTAAACTGCACGTCCAAACTACTCTAGCTCTTCACTATAGAGTATCACCCCCCCCCCCTAAATAATAAAAAAGATATTTCTTACATTTCATTTTTTTATCAGTTTACGTCACTGATTAATCCAGCCCACAGACCTCAGATGTGCTAATAGTCCATTTATTGTGTTTTTGACGTTCTTCTACTCTGCAGCAGTGTCGTGGTACAGCGCTCAAATAGCATGTAAAATAGCACCCTTGAAATAGTTTGGTACAGCCTTCTTACCATGGAAGCCATCAAAATTCAGTTTTTTGGCCAAGTCAGCATAAAGCTCGAAAGCCACATGGTGCTGGAAAATCAACTTGGCAAATCTATGCGGTTGTCCACTTCAGCTTGCCGCATATCTTTCCAATTCTCCATCGGTATTATGGACAGAGGGATGGCAGGGAGAGGATCCCCAGCAACAGGAATACGTCTCTGCCTCCGTGGTTTAGTTACTTGCAAGTGTGATTTGGAAAAGAGGCACAGGTATCCGGGATGCCACTTTCCAGCAAAGTCAGCCTCAAGAATGGGAGGTCATAGACACTGTTTTTATCCCCCTAATATCAGTGCATCAGGTAAACCATAAACCTAAAGGAAGAACAGAATCACAAGAAAATTATTTATCAGTTTTCACTGCTGATTTCTGCGAAGTAAAAATGTGATTGTTTTAGTTGTCTAGTCTTTTATTTTACTCTCGCCCTCCCATCAAATCCTTTCTTTTGTTTGATCCTTCATCTAAGTTTCCCTTTAGTTGGATGTGACATATCTCCGACACCCGTTAAAACATGTCAATATATTTCCCAACATTTTAACAAAAGCAAGATGACACTTAAGTGCTAATGGCCATTCAATATTGATTGCCCAGTATTGCATGACAACATCAACGTGTACTGTAGTTACTGACTGACCCACTAAAATGGATTTAGGCTTAAAGCAATGAACTCACCACTTACAGTAGTATGCGTTTGGTTAGATTGCCAGAAGAAAGATGAAAATGTGTGTGTTAAATCCATGAAAGAGGCAGGAGCAGGATTTTTTTTTATGATATCTGAATTAATAGTTGATAATAGACATTGAGTGCTCTCAAAGCAAAGTATGAAGGGATTTACAGTTTAACATTATACTCCAGTATTCATACAGTATATTAACAAACCAAGGTAGCTACAAAAACCTCTTCTAATGGTTTTAAAGCAGGACAGACATAATTACAAAAAAAGTAATGCTTTGTATATTTTCTTGTTTTATAAATAAATCGCAGCTCAATGTGCAGCAGTTTCAACTGTGAACAAACATTGCTTGATATGAGTTGACAAAGAAGCTCTGTAACTTGCAGACTTACTATATACCCTTTACATTCACATACGGATTGTCCAATGGCAAGGGAAAATACCCTTGGTCTAATGGTACATATATTTAATGAAAGTCCGAAACTAAAAGTAGTGCATACAAAAAGGTAGCAAAGAAGAGGTTTCGTTGATCCGTTTCGCTTTTTCTTGTTTTTTCATTCTAATTTTGTCACCTAAAAACAGCTGAGCAAAACATCTGCCTGTCTGTGATGTCTTCATCTTTTCCTCCCATCAGTTCTTAGAACAGCAATTTCTTTGACACTTAGGGATCTGTACAGATGAGAGTGCTCCAAACCAAGGGCTTATGTAACAGGAGGTTCCCACTGAATGATTACTGGATTTCCTCCCTATATTACTTCAGTCACACATCATCCACAGATTTATGTTTGTTTAAACGTGTTAATCGACATGGGGAAAGTGTGTAAGCATGTGCTTCAATTACAAAATATATATATATATCAACATTATTTCTAGAGAATACTATATTTGTTCTTTTAAATAAACAGAGTTGTCACTATATAAATATGTGCCGTCAACACACAGATGTAATTAATGGGATATATATATATATATTTATAATACTTGCCTCACATTATTTAATAGTGACAGATGGGTGCACCTAAAAAAAGATAGAATGCAATAATTTTTTTATTTTAAACTACAGAAAATAAGAACATGTGCTTTATTCGTCTCAGGTGGTGCTATATTTCTCTTTTCTGTTCTGATCACGGACGTTGTAGTTTTCTATTTGGAGACATTTTGATGTCTAATTTTTTGCCTGAGGGTTCTTGAAATTAAACAACACTGGGCTTTTCTAACATCTCCTTTACACTGACCTGATCACTACCCTTTGACTTGCTGCTGCATTTGAAAGTCGTTTTCAGACCTAAATTTGCAAGCCAATTCAAATATATTTTGGATAATTTTAGAAAAGCGATTATACTGTAAATAGTTTTGACCCTTGAAGGTCATTGCCCATGATCTTAAAATAACCCAGGTAAACAAACTACTATATAGTCGGTTCTGTCAATATGTGATTTTGTGTTGTATACATTTCTGGAGTCCTCTAAATAAATTTGGGTTTGAATCCTTCCCAAATTAGTAGGGATTGAAGGCTCTGTTTTCTTAATCTACTATATTTTGGAAAGTTGTTTGTTTGCTATGCATTTGGACACCTCTTAAGATATCATAACCAAATTGTGCCTGATTGTTCCTGAAATCAAAGACCAGGTTTTTGTATACATTTGGAAACAATTCACGACATCACATATGACATCCCAAATAACATGATCCTATCACACAACCCTCAAGATACCACTTAATCTTGGTCACTCTAAAAATCCAATTTGCAACATTAGTAAAAATACAGGAGCAGCCAAAGTTCTTCAAGACAGCGAGATTATTGTTTGGTACGACAGTACAATGTTCCACAAACACGCATTAGAGGCTCTCGATCAAACACTTCAGGACCTCAGAGGCAATGAAATTATTATGGGTGGAGGTTTTGTTTCAGCAGGGGATTACGCATTAAGAAACTATAAAATTGAATTATCCATGTATAAATCTCAGTATTTTTGGGTTTCTTGGAGTTTCCGAGCAACGCCGGGTACTTTCAGCAATTGTTTTATATATAGCACGTTCATGTTTAAGGGGAAGTAACAAACATGGCATGTTGCTTCAGTACACATCTGGTAAAGTGTACGCATAACAACCATTTTATTTTGTCAGCTTTTTTATTTCTGTATTTATTTATGGAGAAAAAATGACAATACCTCTAATAAATGTAAAATGTTTCTCATATTACGAGGCCAGCCCAAAGAATAGGATAGAACCATGGACAACATCTGAATATTACATGGAAACATATGGGTAATAGTACTTTCCAAATGTGTTTTTAGTTCACATGCAAATAATTCTGTTAACTTTTTTCTTTGATATTGCATATTTCATGTGCCTCTTACATGGGAGAGTCGTGTGAACATTGGTTCTACTTTAATAATGCGAATGGATAATGAGATAATTTACCAGAAGAAATTGCGTCTTACCTCATTGCCAGAGCGACATTTGTGTTTGTAATGCAACAACTGTACCTATTTCCATCGAGTTTTACAAAGTGTTTGTATTAGCTTATTTTTCCAATAAATGTACTTAATATCTGAATGCTAAAATACCATTGAAGCCACACCCAAAAAATTCTTTTTTTTAGAAACAATACAATTATTATATAAAAACTACCTAATGTCACCATGGAGGACAGATTTAATGTTTCTTTCATGACAACACATTTTATATATTTGTTTGTATATTAGAAATTAATTAGTTACACTTTCTAGCAGCTTGAAATATTAAGCATGAAAAAAACATTATTTTTCTTCCAGCTTTTAAAGACATTTTTCATGCAAAACAACTGACTCTTTTGCACAAAGAACTGTATAAACACTTTTAAGACAAATATTTATATTAATAACAGCATGGGGGGGGGAGGGGGAGGTTATTCTAGGAGAGGGGGTTTAATAGGTAATCTCTTTAACAACCATACAATTGTAGCACAAGCAGCTCTATTTACTTTACTGTACAGTGAAAACAATCATCTCTTTTATTTTATTCATTAATTCAAAAATGCACAATGCAATGTTTCAAAACCAATAGTATACAGGAGAAGGGTTCAGTTACAGTATGTGGCCATGTTTCAGAACAAGATCCACTGTATGAAGTTCAAGCTGGTGACTTCTTTGGTCATTTGGATTTTTCCAAGTTTCTCTTTCTTCAAAATTCTGATTGTGAGCCATTTGATACATTTCAAATCAATAAATAGGTATGAACAATACAATGTTGAGGTATCTTAGGTTTATCTTGAACGATTAAGCGAACACTATTTTTGTGGAACTTCCATGCATGTATGTACAGATGTGGCCAATGTTATTGTAACGTGTGGCGTGCTCCTGCGGGTGAGATAGCTCTAATTCTATGATACTGTACCAGCATTTTTTCTCAACTGAGCTTCTTTTTTTAGATCTCTTTTTATTCCATCACAAATGAACATGCTGCACTTTGTTTATTGCTGATATATTTTCGGGTGGTGAACATTGATCATATAAACCTTCTTCACAAAACCGGAAAACTTAAAGGCAGGCACACCCAACAAAGAAGACTGAGCCCGGAGTTTAGAAAGCAATCCAAAGATAATTTGCTTGTGCTCTTCCTGGAACTGTGCGCTTTGTTTCCATAAGACCACTGAATCGCCTGAGAACTTAAATTAACATCAGATTGAACAAAGCAACACCATCGAAAACATTAAGGGAGACAGTTCAGTACAATTCAGCAGTTGCCAGTACACCTTATTCAGCTTTAGCTATATCTACCCTCTAAACTGTCTGCCATGTGCCTTCTGTCCTTTAATTGTTATACAAAATGTGTTTACTATTTTAGTGATTTTCGAGCGCTGACCTTTTGAAGCAGGTGCTCGGTTTGAGTGGATTATTTTCCATAGCTAGACGCCTGGGAGGACTCTGCAGCACTTTCCACCCACACAGCCGTCACCTTTGATCCTTTGCCATTTGCAGTTGTGGGTTTCCATTTTACTGCTTCTTTTCTCTGCAGAATCTGTTCTTTCTTTCTCATTTCTTGTTTTTACATCATTTAGTTGGCAAGCATGGTCCTTTAAAGAATTGTTATGGTCATCAGCCATAATACTAAGAAAGAAGAGTGCTAAGGAAAAGTTGCAGCAAATCATATGTGATTTTCTGAATGACACCAGGTTTCCTTCTGAGCTTCCTCCTAAACTCAATAAAATATTCTACCTGTGCATACAAGAACCCCATAAGGAACAGCTTTTTCTTATAAGCAAAATGCTTTCTTAGTTCTTTAATGTACAGGGGGAAATGTTGTGTTGTTATACTAGAGTAGTACAATGTGATGATTGATTTTGATATATGTTCTATCACCTATAAAATGATATACAGTTGTAACGGTGTTTCCCCCACCTGATCGCAGATAGGGGCCATTACAGGGTGTATGCTGCTGGCAACAGGAGGGCTGAGTCGTCTGCCGATGGTAGTGGGGACACAGGAACAGGCTTCTGGGGTTCATACCCCACATATCTCTTTAACAGTGCAGCGCCTCCATCTGTCGTAGAGTCCAGGGATATGAAGGCGATCTTCCATGGTAGAACTTATTACCTTTCCCCCCAGTAAGGTCACGCACCAGGCAAGAGGTATATAACAATAGGAACGGTTTATTCACTCTGTACAGCACATTTACGCGGCATTCTCACTGAATGATGGTCCCTGGACTGTCACTACAGGAAAAGGCCCCCCGCAACCGTCCTAGCTCTTCCCCACCTCCCTAGCAGAGGCAGAGATATGGTCCACACTCACTCCTCCCCCCCCCCAAGGGGAAGAGGAATAGAGTAGGCCCAATATGCAGCCTCTCCAATGTGTGACCTGCCTTTCTCAAGTGGGGGAAGGCACTCTACAAACTTTAGGGTGGTCCTGCCCTTAAGTACTGCCAGGAGGTGGGCACCCCATTGTCCCAGCTACAACAGGACGTACCACCCGCTGCTGTTACTCAAGTGCAGTACCAAAGGGGAGGGGAGAAACCCCATATCATTTACTGGCAACCTGATTGTACCAGGGTTTACTGCCAGCCCAATGGCAGAATAGTAGCCATCAGGTGACATGGCTACACAGTACATGTCTTACTATTGTCATCATCGTGATCAGAATTATTATTATTGGTGTAACCCTGTTTCCCCCACCTAATCTCAAATAGGGTCTATTCTGGGGAAATATGCTCTGGTTACTCATCTTAGTGTGGTACATACCTGTTGGTAACAGGGAGCCCCGAGTCTCCCGCCTGGTGTTATGAGGAAGGTCACGATAGGCTTCTGGGGTCTTGCCCGAATCGTACTCACGGAGACAGCGCCTCCGTCTCTTGCAATCCCCAGATGTGTGGGGAGAAATCTCTGCAGGAGAACTACCACTTCTTCTCCCTGATAGATTTCAATCTCAGGCAAGAAGTATGTGAAACAGATGATCTTTATTCAGTCTCTCTTTCTCAATCAATGGCAGTGACAGCTTACACTGAATCGATTCTTATCAATCAGGTTTTCACCTTTAGGATGTCCGTGGACCTTCACTCCCAGCTGCCAGCCACAAGGAGCAGTCCTTGCTCTTCCCTTATCCCTAGATGGAATAAGAGGAAATGATTTCCCTCCGCTCCCTTAAGAGAGGGCCTCAAACTGCCAGAGCCCTGAAAGCTTGGTTAGGGTAAACCGGTCTCTCTGAATGGTAGAGACAACTGACTAAATTGAGGAAGTACAGCTCCTTAAGTCAGTTCCAGTAAGAACCAGCCCCTTGTCCCTGATTGGACAGCAGGCCTGATTGCACTACCTTCTCTGACTCACTGAGCTACAAGGTGTGGGGAAAACCCATGATTACTCCTGGCAAACCTACCCTTACTAGGGATTACTGGCAGGAGGAGGGCAGACTTATAGCCCAAAACCAGCCAGGGCTACATTGGTAAAAATGTTCTGCCAGCATAGCAAAATGAAGGCTATATTAGAGTTTTGTGATCTATTATATATGTTTGTGTGTATTAAACAGCCGTCAAAATTGATCGGCGTTATGCTCCTATTTACACCATCATATACCAAGTTGCGTAACTGCAATATAAATGAAAGAAAATAAAAATTCCAAAACTTCTATCAACTTTAGCTTTGCATCACAATGTAATTCACAGACATTCTGGATTTCTAAATACAGTAAATTCTTTGCACACAATCTTTCTCTCTTGTAAAGGATTGTGTTACATGTGTAATGCAAAAATAATAGATAATGATGGGCTTTGATTGAAATTACATAATTGCAGAGAGCCAAAGTCACAGCAATGCTTATCACTCATTGCAGCGATTCACAATGAAGTGATAAATCAGTGCTTTTGAAAACAAGTATGAATTTTTTTTTACTACGCTTTAAAACATGAGGCCAAAAGCGGGATTCACTAAGACGTGAAGGCCATTTTTTTAAGTGCGATAAAAAAAATGCACTATCGTGCAAACCTGTTTTTTGTATCAGTGCTATGGTGCTATAAATTCTATATCACGAAAGATGATAGAAAAAACTGAAGCCTGTAAGAGCTGCATGGAAACGCTGCATCTCAATGCATGGCTCTTACAGGCGATCGTGCATTAAAAATATAGATTTTGAGAATATTGTACATGTGCAGGGGGTCTCGTGAGCTGAACCGCATTAGTTTCAGCGCCGGGAAACCCCTATTGCTGAGATACAGGCCCCGTTATAGGGTGCAGGTATCCCCTGTGCTTTTAAAGCTCTCGCGTTATGTTACCGGGGGATTTAAATCCTGCAGGGGGGTACCGGCACCCCATAATAGAACCTGTATCTCATGAAGTAAGGGTTCCCCGAGGCTGAAACCAATGCGGTTCTGCTCAGGAGTCCCCCTGCTCATGTACACTAGTATCATAACACCAATAACAATAAAAAATGATTTATTATCGTAGCGGCTATCCGCTATGGTAATGAAGCTACTTTAATGTCATTTTTATTAATAGGGGGTCTCCTGAGATGAACTGCATTGATTTCAGCCTCTGGGACCCTGCTTCCCGAGTTACAGGCCCAGATATGGGGTGCCGGTATCTCCTTCATTATTTAAATCCCCCGGTCACGCGACGTGGACGATTTAAAAGTGGTGGCAATACTGGTACCCAATGCCCCATACCCGGGCCTGTACCTCGGGAAGCAGGGTGTCCCTGAGCCAGAAATACAAGCGGTTAAGCTCAGGAAACCCCTGCTCCCGCACACTATTAAAAAAATTACATTAAAGCAGCTTCATTACCTTATTGGCTATCCGCTAAGGCAATGAAGGGGTGAAGGCACAATAGCCGCCAACAACCCCTATAACCCCCTAACATACATAAAAGCATTTTTTTTTGTTTTTATGCATAGGAATAGTACTAGAGGCTTGCGGGGGTCCTCTGGTTGTCCCCGCAGGTACCCATAGGCCTCCAGGTGGTCCCTTTGGGTGTCTAGGGGTCCCTAGGTAGACCCTGTGGGTGTCTGGGGTCCTCAGGTGGTCCCCGTGGGTATCTGGGGGTCCTCGAGTGGTCCCCACAAGTGTCCAGGGGTCTCTGCTGGCCTGCGGTACCAATCCTGTGGCCAAATTTTTTTTACCAATACTTTGAAATAAATACACACCCCCTTCCCCCCCTCCTAACACATATAGTACAGTAATGGGCAAATTTACTAGTAACCAGATATGGATAATAGTGTATTTTCCCATTTAAAATAAAACATTGACCAGCAGAAGTAAAGTAAATAAAACTTGCACATACAGACGAGACACCGGGTATTCTAAAGCTTGCCTTAAACTAGCCCGGTTACATTCTGGGTATGTGCTGGGTGTAACCTGGCTAGTTTAAGGCAAGTTTAAGGCATTTCTGCATTGACTAATGACCCATCGGATTAACACAGCAGGGGTCCCTGGCAGTCCCATTCAGTTTGAATGAGACTGCCAGGGACCCCCGCTGTTAATCTGATGGGCCATTAATCAATGCAGAAATGCTGGGTCTAGTTTAAGGCAAGTTTAAGGCATGTACCCAGCATGTACCTGGGTGTACCTCGGTCTTTTTGGCGATTGCCACTGGTTTGTGTTAGAATAGTCGCAGTCTCTGCTGTACCCTGCCAGCTTGCCACAATGAAGGCCGTCCTCATCCTCATCACCGTCCATGTCCTCTTTTGCCAGAAACAATACAATGAAAAATACAATCTAATGGCCCCTAACCCATTAATCACCTTAACGATTAATAACCGCAATAGTAATTAAGGGGTTAACCCACCATCCCTCACTACCCACCCAGGAGGCCTAACCACCCTCCCCAGGCAACTACCACCACCCTCCACCCATTCATTGGTACAGTGGGTACATCACGCTCATATAATATGGGCATGATTTACCACTATAGCAATAAATGGTGAAGCTAAAAATAAACAGGCTCAAAATAAAACACATTACATAGAAAACCAAACACATTGCAAATGCCAATAAACCAATTTATTGACACAGTGGGTACATCATGCCCATATAATATTGGCATGATTCAACACTATGGCAGTCAATGGTCAACCTAAAAAATAAACAACCACCAACAATATCCAATGCAATCAAAACAATCACCAAATAAACAACAATAAACAAGTAAACACAACAAAATTACCACCAATCAATTAAGCTTTATGTATTTTAAATGTATTTTGGTTCTTTGTTTTTAATTTTTATGCTATTTATTTTGTGTTTTGATTTAGTATTATGGCATTTTTTGTGGTGCTTTCAATTGTTTATTTCTGCATTTTTTGTGTTTGCTTTTTAATTGTGGTTTATTTTTGGTCTTTCGATTTTTAATAATGGTGTTTATTTGGAGTTTTCTTTTATTGATTGATGGGTTTTGTTTTGGTGTTTTAATTGTTAATTCTGGTGTTTATTTGGTATTTGCTTAATTGATTGGTGGTAATTTTGTTGTGTTTACTTGTTTATTTTGGTTTATTTGGTGATTGTTTTGATTGCATTGGATATTGTTGGTGGTTGTTTATTTTTTTAGCTTGACCATTGACTGCCATAGTGTTAAATCATGCCCATATTATATGGGCATGATGTACCCACTGTGTCAATTAATTGGTTTATTTGCATTTGTAATGTGTTTAGTTTTCTATGTAATGTGTTTAATTTGGGGCCTGTTTGTTTTTACTGTAGCTTCACCATTTATTGCTATAGTGGTAAATCATGCCCATATTATATGAGCATGATGTACCCACTGTACCAATGAATGGGTGGAGGGTGGTGGTAATGAATTCTTTTTTATTGTTATTGGTATTTTTATACTAGTGTAAATGAGCAGGGGCTCTCTTGAGCTGAACGGCATTGGTTTCAGACTTGGGGACCCCTACTTCATGAGATACAGGCCCCATTATGGGGTGCCAGTATACCCCTGCAGGTCACGTGACACGGGAGATTTAAAAGCACAGGGGATACCAGCACACCATAACGGGGCCTGTATCTTGGGAAGTAGGGGGTCCCCAAGCTTGAAACCAATGCAGTTCATCTCAGGAGACACCCTGCTCATGTACACTATTATCAAAATCTATATTTTTACTGCACGGTCGCCTGTAAGAGCTGTGCATGGAGATGCAGCATCTCGGTGCAGCTCTTATAGGCTGCATTTTTTCTATCAGCTTTCGCGCTATAGAATTTATAGCACAATAGCACTGATACAAAAAACAGGTCGCACGATAGTGCATTTATTTTATCGCACTTAAAAAAAATGGCCTTCACTTCTTAGTGAATCCCGCTTTTGGCCTCATGTTTTAAAGCGTGATAAAAATGTCATACTCACACGCAAAAGCACTGATTTTATCACTGGTTTGTGAATCAGCCCCATTCTCTCCATAAGCGGTGACCTTATCCAAAACCCCATTTGATATTGTGCAGAAATGGTTTGCACAATGATCAGACTAGTGATAATTGTACAAAATGTTAATTTTGTGTGCCTTGTCTCTTTTTTTTAACCCTTCTGGTTTTTTTTATACCATATTTGTAGCTGTAGTAAATATCCAAGGACAAACTTGAGCTTTAAAACGTTCCTATCTGGGCTTTTCGCATATGCGGTGCAAATTTGCCAAAGATACTGAAGAAAGAAGCAAAGAGTAAACAGAATAAAGGTAGCAGGAACAAGAAACGTGGTCTTGTTATGGTCCAAATAAAGAAAGGGATCAGGACTAGGCAACTTGGGATGCCCATAGGTAGTGGGGACTGGGAGAAAAAGAACTAAAGAAAGTGGGTGCTACAGGCCAAAAATCCTAGTCAGGGAGTAACACAGTAAGCAGAGGGAGCTGAGCACACCAAAAACTAAGATAGCAAAGTTAATGCAAAAAGGTAATTTCTTGGTCATTTATCAGGGATCGAATCCAGGTGAAGGTGCACTGCACCAAAACGTTAGATACTTTGACTTGTATAGTCATTAAATTACCTTTTGTCATTAACTTTACCTTTTTTGTTATGGTCCAAGACATGAAAAGACTGTCATGTCACAGTAATAATTAATCAGTTTATCAATAAACTGGACATGTAGTCATATTTTCATATATTTATGACCTAGTCAATAACATGCAAATAACATGTGTCAATATCACTATCCCAAGATATCTGAAATTGCTTCATATTCCACAACCATTAAGCCAAATAGTCATTTTGATCATGCTTCTTTTAGTGTTAATGTATCAAAATGCTTATCCAATTTTGCCCCCTTAATGTCTAAGTGCTTTGGGGAGTGAGAAAGATAAACAAATGTAATAGTACCCAGAAAAATATGTTCTTTTTTTAATGTGTGAAGTCTCGCAACTGGAAATATGGCTTAGCACATCATTTTTTGTATTTTTTTTAATGTGAAAGGTCTATGGAGAGCCTGGCAAGTAAAAAAGTTTCAGTAGAGCTCTTAATTCCCAGACAGTGCAAATCTGCCAAGGACTGATAGGGACGAGGGGAAGAAGCAAGAAAAATAACTTGTAGTGAAGGAGAGGTTTAAAAAAAAAAAAATTAGTGTCAACATAGCTCAAGTTTATATCAGACCATATTGCCGTTCAGAGATGACGAAGAGAATAATGCTGATGTTTGCTTTCATGGGAACTAAAAACGCACCAGAAAGATGCTCTTTCCTAACTGCATGAACTTCTACATAGATTCCACTGTTAAAACAGCAGATGGCTTTGCCATTGTACACTGGTAAGCAGGCAAACAATGACTAATAAAAATAAGAGTGGTGGCTACATACAGTACTATATACTGTGTGAAAAGCAGGAAAGAAGTCTCATTTTAAGTCAAATCCCCTTCCTAGATTACTCTGATTCCCCGAATGATTTCTAAGCCATCTGTGTTCTTCCTGATTTAATGTACAGACTTCCCTATAACACAGTAAATATTTCCTCATAACTTGACATAATGTTAGGTCTTACAGGTGTACGGTGTGTGGAAGGAATTTGTGATCATCTGCAAAAAAAAAAATGTCATCATAACATAAAATTAATTGTGTGGTTTTTCGCTGAATCTAATGTCCTATTGTCTCCTGACTCCCTAACTGTTTTGGAGACTGCGTCAAATAAAGACTGCCAAAAATGACTTCACCCTATACTTATGTACCTGTTAAACATTTTATTCATTTCATAATTAATTTGAAGGCCAGCTGTTCCATTAAAAAGCAATAGCATGAATGTTTTATATTAAAGGTGCAATCCCACTTACTCTGCCCAATGTTTTTTTTTTTTTTTTTAATACAAATTGCCTTTACTCTTTATTTTTCATGCTATGATTTTTCAGTATGAAATCCTATAGATTCTAGGAGTTTTCATTAGTTTCTTTAAAGCAATATCCTGTCACAAAAGGTATCACACAGTACAGTAGCATGCCATACAGTATGCTGCAACCTTTTTTAAAGTGTTCATTTGTGTAAGGCCCCTGCACTATTAGAACGTATGACATGCATTGCACTGTTGCTTGTTTCTATGTAACAGTACTCTCCTGAATAGCAGTGGAAGCGATCTGAATGAAAAAGAAAGACATTCGTAGTCAATTCGCATCATGAGGGGATGAATGACAACTACAACACTATTTTAACAGTTGCAATGCTAATTGCTTGTTGGTAATTGGACGGCTTCCTTTACATATTCTGTGACTTTTTATCTGCAGATGTCACCAACATTATTGCAACCTTTGGAGCGCTCACATGGATAAAATGGCTTAATAGCCCCAACCCAATCTCGTGGCTGATTCAAAACAATAATAATTTCTCCCACTGGGGCATTGTGTGTCCCACTGCACCTAATTGCTATAACGTTGGCCACATTTGTACAGTATTATAGTTTACTTTTATGCAGTAATTGCATTTTAGTATGTAACCCCCTGGGTGTGTGTGAGCTCACATACAGTACTGTCACACTGCCCCCTTGCAGGTTCTTCTCCAACTTGACTGGTATGGACATGAGAGCAGCCAATAATAACGGCTGCGGAAGAGGAGGGACTATGAGAGAGAGGAGACTTTAAAAGGGAAAAGCAGCCATGTTGGATTAGATCTGCATGGCCCTGAGTACAGCAGGTGAGTGTGGGGTCTGCAGAGAGAGTACAGATGGTAACAGGAGCTGAGAGCAACAGTTGGTAACAGGAGCTGAGAGCTACAGTTCCAGAGTGAAAAAAGAGATCACAGGCCGCTGGAGGCGATCCTCGATGGCTATAAAGAAACAATGATACCAAAGCACCTTTTTGAAGAATAGGTCTGCTACAGGTTCAGTACAACATGAGCTCCCACGGTGTGCCGGCACCATCATGAGCCAACATACCCAGGATTGGGGGGCTACTACACCACTGACACTTACTCACACCCACGCAGCGCTGTTTGGGGGATTGTGTTGAAAATGTGTACATTGTGTAGTGATCCTCTGCTGACTTGTTGAATTACCCATACTGTGTTTGTATCATTCCTGCCGTCTGACCGTAGGCCACATGGAGCCCAGTAAGTGACAAGGGACTCCGGCCCTAGCCTTAGGCTGCGCTTATAGTAATGGCGACAGCGACACGACCGATGACATTACCCGTCGCCGTCGCGAAAGTTATAATTTATGCTTTGGAAACATCGCTAGCTACAAGGCCAGTGATGTCTGGAAGTGGGAAGAGAGAGGGACAGAGACAGGAGATTGTACACATCATGTTCTGCTTGTTCCGATTCGAGTCTGGCTAAAGGCAAGAAACTGCATCATTTTTACTCCCCAGCCTCTCTCAGCAATGGCACTGCCCACTGTTGTGTCTTGTTCTGTGCTGAAGGTTTCAGTCCCTATGGTATATGCAGGTTATAAAGGCTCCACGCAAATACAGTTCTTGGTAGTCCTTATTTTATATATTGGTTCTGCCACCACCTATTACCAGCGGGAAACTCCTGAGCTGTAATAGAGAGACAATAAAAAAATAAAACATATTTTCTCTTCCTTTTTTTATGACAGCAGCTTTTAATGGGGAACAGTTTGTGCCACTGGAGATAAAAAATATTGTACTTGTTCTGTAAAATCCAATATAAATGAAGGACACTTTAAAGTAGCAGTTCACACACACACATACACACGCACACAGGCACACAGATGCATTGGATTCAATAGAAGCTCTCTGATTGGCTTATTGGCATTCACATGTAGAGACCGTCACTGCAAAAATAAAATTCTACTGACTACAAGAATTTTGGTAGCGCTGTCGCCCCGTCGCGTCCACTATAAGCGCCGGCGACAATGGATTTGTTTTGACGCGACATCATGCCGCTGGCGCCGTCACCGTCACTATAAGCACAGCCTAAACCATAGTTGTAAGTCTGAGAGCTAAAAGTAGAGGGGTTACAAGTAGAATAAATAAATATTTGAAACTACAGTAACACCTCCTTATTTCCCTAGATGTATTACAGTTTGGATACAAGGGTGGGGGCCTGAGTTAACGCCCCCTGTGTGTTAGATAATATACTCAGCCAGCAAGAGACTAGGCTGGGGTCAGACAATGCAGAGAGAGAGAGATGTATCTTTTGGATAACAATATTTCATATATATGAGAAACACAGAAATCACATACTGTGGCCCTCAGAATCAGAGAACCACATACAATACTTATGACAATCATTTAGAGAAGATAAACGTGGCCTAGATGCTAACTAATGAGCCACTGATGGTTCTGGCACAGCAATGGAGCTCATGTGAAATGTACTGTAGATGTGTAAATAGGTGCAGGCCTGGTACTTTGCAAATAATGGTGGTAGATGTGTATGATGAAAAGGATACTGAAATGCTGTAGTGCAGAACTCTTCAGGATCCTCAGTTTACACAGGTCCCCATTACTTGACAATATACTCTCCACTCACTCGTACCCGCTGCTTGGTCAGTCCGGGACAGTTCCTCTCTTCTATCTCTCTGTGCAGATCTCCTGCTCCTCGCATCTTCCTCTCTTGCTATATCTCTTTAAGCTTCACCATCCATGATGCCATCGTTCCTGTTTATCCTATCATAACAGTCCTTTCCTTGGTTCTTAGTAATTCATCGGAGGGCATGTCCATCATTATACTTATGTATGTTTATAGGGGTGTTACAATAGTTTTCATTAGAGATTATTAATTCATTAGTTTACAATGTCATATGTCAGTGACAATCTTTGCCAATACAAATTATTGAGTCCACATTAATATCCAGGTGGGCTATGTATCAATGATATTTTTCTTTGATTAATCTGGCGCAACTGTTTGCCCCAGTTTAGGAAACAGGAGACTTTGATACATAAGTGTAAAGCATTCTAAAAGTTTCATTAGAACTCAAATGAGAGTTGAACCTCCTTTTAGATGCTGAGATGTCCAGCTGGGGCTTTATAACTTAAAGATATACTTTCAATGCTACCAGATTGGTTTACATAACGTACAATAGAGACATAAAATTGTTTCAAAGTTCTAGACTCTAGTTTATGTATTGTGTATTATGAAAAAGACAATATTACTTTAGTTTTGTTTCCACTTACCCTTCCTTATAGAGTGTAAACTCCTTGGAGCAGGGTCCTCCCAGCCCTCCCTACCTACTGTTACAATGTACGTTAATGCTTGTTATTTAATTCTCCAACCCTATTGGATTGTGCTACATAATATGCATAATAAAAAATAATAATAATAATACTTTTTTCCTATTTTTAACCCTACTGTTTGACACAATAGAGAATAAAATCGCGTATTTAAAAAAAAAATAAAGCCTTTGAACACTGGCCACAGTCAATTATTCCTTCTTTCTCTAAATGCCTGTGTGGTAATAAAAGCATAATTGCAGCTTATGTAAGCTACAGCTTCTATAATATAGGGATCTATCCCCTTATTAAGCAGAATCATGTTAAACTGCATACATATTCTTTAACTCCTTCAGGGCTGGACCACATTGCAGATAGAATATGCTAATCAATACATACACAATAAACTCAACATTTTAACAACTGTACATGAAGTTGTTCATGTATCTATACCATGGTTAAGAACATGTAACTTTGGGCTTTATCAATCCCTCAACAGAAGAATAAATATGTTATACTTAATCAACCACACCTTATACAGTACCTTTGGATCTTTTTATTTCAATTCCTACATTTTGCTAATGTTAGAGTTAGACTTTCATTGCATTGCTATCATGGCTCTTTCAAACCTGATGGCTTCTAACAGTAATAGACAGTCAACAAACTCCACTCTGCTGTATTTTTAAGAAATACAATTTTAAACCAGGATTTAAAACTATATAAGGATTTGCGCCTGCAAAACTTGATAAGTTATGTCCCATCTTCGACTATGAAATAATTATTTTACCAGCAGTTTCCCATTATTGAGATAGAACTAACATACCAGTCAACTAACAGTGATCTGAGATGTGGCAGTCCTGTTCTTCCTCTGTGGAAAAACAGGACTGCACATACTATCATTCTTATGATTAGGCATTAAAAACAGGACTGGACCTCACTAGAGTAGCAGATAATATGAAATAGTAGGGGGAAAAAAAAACATTTAAATCACAAAGCAATGAGGCGGAGGGCGGGAAGAGAGGTGCAAAAGAATCCCTCTTGGTGTATGTGTTTCTGTGCTTATCTCTTCTTAATCAATATAAAATGTGATACACTTCTGTAGGGGAACGGTTAATAGGGTAACTATCATTTCTAGCCATGAAAGTCTTACACTATCTTGACTAAATAAAGGGTTAACAGACGAACTCATTCTCCAAGCAATAAAAACGATAATAAACCAGCTAGTTCCTTACTCCAGCAAGATATACTTTAATGGTCGGACACACAAGTGGTGAAAGGTTTAATGGGGCAGTCACTGCATGGGTCTAGCAAAGGAAAAGTTTAATGTGTCAGCTGGCTCCTATCTCTAATAACAAAGTGATTATTTAACCCATAGTCCACAACTATCTCTGGCAGTGAAATCAAATGATCCTACTATTATTATTCATCCAGTCAGATCCTATCACTAGTTGTAAAAGGGGTTATTAAACCAGTCTTGTTTTGTTTAGAACATGGAAATAATTAATGGGGCAATCTACTTATGTACTTAGAAACGATAGGTGCAGTCCCACATGGGAGCAAATATTGTATTTACAATAAAGTGAAAGGCCTCCAACGTACAACCCCTTGTCTAAGGCTACAGCCCCAGTGTTTCCTGCAGCAAGCACGCCTGGTGGCGCGTGCACACGTGAAAACCAAGTTGTGCGGTCTAGGGGGAGCAATGAGAGGCGCAATTGTTGTTAATATTATGGGTAAAAAAAATTTGGACAAAGGTATTATTATATAATATATATTATAGTATATAATAATACCTTTGGCCAAAAAAATGTTACCCGTAATATTAACAACAATTGTTGCTGCTACAAACTTTTGTTGTTTACAAGCATAATAGTTACAATCACTGAGCTATACTGTAGAAATAAAATAAAAGAGAGGAATAAGGCAGCATAGTCAGATTTTGACATTGAGGCAGCCATTTATTTTCTATTGTTTTGTATTCTTGGTGTCAATCTGTTTTTACTTTTATTTATGGGCAGCCTCCTTCATAAAAATGTACATTTGAAATATAACTTACTTTGTATTTTTGTAGCAGCAATTAAAAGTTTTTGTGGTATTTTTTGGCATTTGACTTAATTTTCCCAAGCCTTCCGAAAACATGGAAGTATATTATGTATAATATTAGTAGACTGTAGCTAGACAAAGCAGAATAATTGATGTTATTAAGTCTGCGGATCTTATTGACAAAGACCTTTTTACATTTTATATACAATACTTGTATTTGTTGACTTAACATAGATCGTATTTGCTGCTCTCGCCACTAGTATATATATATACAGTGTTCGACAATCATATACATTTACATGCCCAGGGCGAGAGGATTTAAGCCCCGGGCGAGTAAATATTGGCCCAAGCAGCACACGTGTTTGTTTTTTTAAATTTTCCCTGCTAGCGCTGAAATTTCCCTGCTCGCGCTGGCTGGAAAAAAAAAACTCCCCCTACCTGACTGCTGATTGGCGCGCGCTCCCAGGCTTTGTGGGCGCGCGGCCAGGCTCTATATGAGCCAGCCCCCAACGAGCAGCCATTCTTTTCCCATGGAGGACACAGTAAGTATTATCTGTGCCTTCCCCCACCTCCCTCCCCTCCCGCACTCCTGCTGCCCGCAGATATGGAGATGGTAGCGGGGATGCCCCCTCATGTCCCTGCTTCCCCCCGGACCCGCGTCAGAGAGCGCAGTGGGTGATGGGTGCGGGGATGCCCCCTCATGTCCCTGCTTCCCCCCCCCCGCTTCCCCCCGGTCCCGCGTCAGAGAGCGCGGCGGGTGATGGGAGCGGGGATGCCCCCTCATGTCCCTGCTTCCCCCCCCTGCTTCCTCCCGGTCCCGCATTACAGAGCGCGGCGGGTGATGGGAGCGGGGATGCCCCCTCATGTCCCTGCTTCCCCCCCCTGCTTCCCCCCGGTCCCGCGTCAGAGAGCGTGGCGGGTGATGGGAGCGGGGATGCCCCCTCATGTCCCTGCTTCCCCCCCCACTTCCCCCCGGTCCCGTGTCAGAGAGCGCGGCGGGTGATGGGAGCGGAGATGTCCCCGCGGAACAGGAGATGGGCGGGTGGGGGGGGGGAGCGTAGTGGTGCTGGTAGCGGCCTTTCCAAAAGGTGTAAAGAGAGAGAGTGAGTGCGTGTGTGCATGGGAGAATATGTGTGTGTGTGTATGGGAGAGTGTGTGTGTATAAATATATAGGTGTGTGTGTGTGTGTGTGTGTGTGTGTGTGTGTGTGTGTGTGTGTGTGTGTGTGTGTGTGTGTGTATATGGGTGTGTGTGTGTATATATGGGGGTGTGTGTGTGTGTGTGTAAATATGGGAGTGTGTGTGTATATATATGGGAGTGTGTGTGTGTGTGTGTGTGTGTGTGTGTGCGTGCGTGCGTGCGTGCGTGCGTGTGTGTGTGTGTGTGTGTGTGTGTGTGTGTAAATATGGGAGTGTGTGTGTGTATATATATGGGAGTGTGTGTGTGTGTGTGTGTGTGTGTGTGTGTGTGTGTGTGTGTGTGTGTGTATATATGTGTGTGTGTGTGTTTGTGTGTATATATATGGGAGAATGTGTATGTGTGTATGGGAGTATGTGTGTGACACCAGAGAGTGAGTGCGTGTGTGCATGGGAGAATGTGTGTGTGTGTGTATGGGAGAGTGTGTGTGTATATATATAGGTGTGTGTGTGTGTGTGTGAGTGTGTGTGTGTGTATATATGGGGGTGTGTGTGTGTGTAAATATGGGAGTGTGTGTGTATATATATGGGAGTGTGTGTGTGTGTGTGTGTGTGTGTGTGTGTGTGTGTGTGTGTGTGTGTGTGTGTGTGTGTGTGTGTGTGTGTGTGTGTGTGTGTGTGTGTGTGTGTGTGTGTGTGTGTGTGTGTGTGTGTGTATATATGTGTGTGTGTGTGTTTGTGTGTATATATATATGGGAGAATGTGTATGTGTGTATGGGAGTATGTGTGTGACACCAGAGGTACCCCCCCCCCAATCAGTCACCCCCCCTGCCCCGGTCAGTCACCCACCCCTGCCCCGGTCAGTCAGTCACCCCTGCCCCGGTCAGTCACCCCATCTCCCCTCTCTCTGGTCTCCCCCGTCTCCCCTCTCTCTGGTCTCCCCCCTCTCTCTGGTCTTCCCCGTCGCCCCTCTCTCTGGTCTCCCCCCTCTCACTGGTCTCCCCCGTCTCCCCTCTCTCTGGTCTCCCCCCTCTTTCTGGTCTTCCCCCTCTCTGGTCTCCCCCCTCTCTCTGGTCTCCCCCGTCTCCCCTTTCTCTGGTCTCCCCTCTCACTCCCCTCTCTCTGGTCTCCCCTCTCTCTCCCCTCTCTCTCCCCTCTCTCTGGTCTCCCCTCTCTCTCCCCTCTCTCTGGTCTCCCCTCTCTCTCCCCTCTCTCTGGTCTCCCCTAACTCTCCCCTCTCTCTGGTCTCCCCTCTCTCTCCCCTCTCTCTGGTCTCCCCTCTCTCTCCCCCTCTCTCTCCCCTCTCTCTCCCCCCTCTCTCCCCCTCTCTCTACCCTCTCTCTCCCCCTCTATCTCCCTCTCTCTCTCCCCCTCTCTCTCCCTCTCTATTCCCCTCTCTCCCCCTCTCTCCCCTCTCTATATCTGGATATCTTATTTACCCTATATCGTAACTGTCCTATACTACACCAAAATAACTTATACTGCTTTCTTCCAGATATGACTCAAGCTTCACACAGATGACATCGGAACCCCCCCTAACCCAGAAGACAGGTAGGGAACACCACCCTCCAACTTATAACATTGCGGGAATGAGGTACCTGGACATTGAGGGACTGCGGATCAGGTAAGATCCCAGGTGGGATTGCTGCTTTAGATATTGTGAAGCGGGGACGTGCAGACACTGGTTAAGGGGTTCAGGAAACTAGTCATTCACCTGTGGCTTTTATTTCTAGATCCGACATTTACACACTTACACACACACACACACACACACACACACACACACACACACACACACACACACACACACACACACACACACACACACACACACACACACACACACACACACACACACACACACACACACGTAACAAGGACTAATTGTAGTATAATGTAATAAATACATTTGTCAAAAACGAATGTTGTTCTGACTAGGAATTTATTAAATGTATTTTATTTATATATTTTATTTTAAAGCGGGGTTGGGGGCGGGACTAGGGGCGGGGTTGGGGGCGGGACTAGGTGGCGAGTAGATTTTTTGGTTGGGCGAGTAGATTTTTGGGTGATTTGTCGAACACTGTATATATATATAATGCCCAGATTTCCAAAAGTAAAAACTGGGACACAATTAATAAAAAAAGTATTTCTAAAACAAATGACATCACTTAAAAATAAATATTATAATGGTATTTGTCTAATCTTCTTCCTCTCCCTTCAATTCTCCCTCTCCCCTTTCTTCTCCACCCTCCCTCTCCTCTCTCCCTTCTCCCTCTCCCCTCTCTTCTCCCTCCCTCTACTCCCTTTCGCTCCCCTCTTTTCTCTTTCCCTTCTCCATCTTTCTTCTCCATCACACCCAGACACACTTAACTACCCCACACACCTAATAAACGGAGGAGTCATTGAACTACAAACCCTGCTCCTCTCTCTGCTCGGGGCCGAACCTCCGCAAAGCCAGGACATTAGCAAAATTGACGGGACACTGGGACAGTTCCTTAAAAACCGTGACTGTCCTGGCTAAACTGGGACATCTGGTCAACCTAATCATATTACAAATGTTTTCTTACTGCACTGATTGCTCTGTTGCAATTATTATGTAATGAATTGTGAAAATGCTTTCAGATGTAACCCCCTGTGTGATGCAAGAAACCCACTCACACTGCTCACTGTCAGGATCCTCTCCAGTGTGCCATTGATAGGTGACATGATGAACATAGGCTCAGCCAATACTAAGGCTGTGGAAGAGGTGGGACTTAAGAGAAGGAGCCTTTAAGAGGGGTTGGCTGGGCACGTAAGATCCGATCTGTACGAGCCTGGATGTATTCAGGCTCGAACGAGTGGGACCTGGAGAGCAGACCTCGACTGGAGGGAGAGCAGCACAGCGGGCAGAGAGGCCCAGCTGGTCATCGCCGGGGAGACGGACAGAGTAGTAATCGCAAATGGAGGGGACCCTCAACGGTTGCAGTAAAAGTGGAAACAAAGTATTTTGCGAAGTACACATTGTTGCATTAAAGAGCTCCAACAGTGTGGTGGCACCATCAGATAGGCTTAGATACCCAGGATTGGGTGGCCGAATCCTCACTGATTCTGACATACACCCGCGCAGCATCTATGTGTAATGTTATATTGAAGTGCTGTAATGTGATTGTAGTAATCCTTTGTCAAGGATCATGAGGGTCCCCAGTATCAATAATATATATATATGTGTGTATATGTATATATATATATATATATATATATATATATATATATATATATATATATATATATAATCAGTTATATCACACCCGCCTTGTAGTCGTTTTCTCGTTATCTGACATCAAGCCACACATGGCATATCAACTAGACCATAAGGACTCAAGGCCCCACCTCAGCAACAGGTATAAGTTTGGGGACCAAAAAGAGATAATTAAAGATATAATGTAAATAAATTAATAAATAATCCCCATATGGTGAAAATAAAAGATTGTATCAGACAAATCCATGCTTGAATCCATTTACTGGATTTCTGTTGAATCTCTCACTGTTCTTTGTTACCTGCATTTTTCCCCAAGTTTCTCTGCTCTCTTTTACAGTATCTCTCAATATTTCAGTTCAGATAACATACTACACTTTCCCATATGCAAAGGTCCACATCCAAGTTTGTTTATAATGTTCTCTGATCTCAGAAGTCTTTCTCATTCACTTCCTACATTCTTCCCATAACTGTAAGACAAGGTGAATCTGAACCTGTGGGTCATTGTAATAATCAAAACAAAGAAGGAATAATGTCCCAAGAATCCACAGCATGGGGTCAAATAGTCTTGAAGAGGAGAGGTGCTTGTCCTTTTAAGTGTGGTCGCACTTGCAAACATATGACATAATCAAGATGAGGCAACAGTCAATCCTAAACAGGAGTAACACTCACAATTCGTAGCTTTATCCGGATTTGTATCAAACAGCCCACAAATAGTGATGCAAATAATTACCTTTATTTTGAAAAGGAGCATACCACACAGCAAGCAACCTTTCATGCCTATACATGGCATTATTGTCCATTCATCATGTCTTTGATATTCTTTAATTTGCAGCTATGTATTTATAGGTAAAAGGGGACGATAGACAGCACTCTGATAGTGTTAAATTTATGAAAATGCAGGGTGCACGGAACAAAAGGGGACCCTTATTCCCCTGTATAGTACTAACAAATCTACGTAAGTACCAGCACTCACTGTCTAATAGCTAAATGATGAAAACAGTTGTAATGCAGAATAAACATTTAATAATAAAACAAACCAGAAATAAATCAAATGTGTTTGCAGAAACCAGCATCACAAATTGGCATGTCACAAAGTGGGGGGGGGGGGAGAGGGGGGGGGGAAAGGAAAAGGGGAAAAAACATGAAACACAAGGAATATACACAAAAAACGGAGAACGGAAAGTATGCTAGGGGGGCGACGTTTCGAGGGACTACCTCTTCATCTGGCCCATTCCCCCTGGTCCAAAAGGTCCCAGAGGTACTTCCCTAAGCCTCCCTTCCCCTATAACTGGTCAAATCAGACACCCCTGAAAATAGATAGCAAACATACAGTGTAGGCTAAATACAGCATCAGACACCCCTGAAAATAGATGGCAAACATACAGTGTAGGCTAAATACAGCTAAACAGCTAATAGCAGGGCAGCAAGAATCTACTAAAGTCAATGCCAATAGTTCAAGTACCACAAGAAACTGTGGGCAATGGTACAGTAAAGGCTGAACACATCTTGCAAGAAAGCAGCTTGCAAAGAAGCACCAGGAGTCCACAACAGTCAATGAAAGGTTAATGGGAATAGCAAATGAAGACAGTAATCAAACCCTCTGTGGCTCTGCTCCTTGTGCTCGTGTGGAGTGCTACAAGAAAGCTGCTTTCTTGCAAGCTGTGTTCAGCCTTTACTGTACCATTGCCCACAGTTTCTTGTGGTACTTGAACTATTGGCATTGACTTTAGTGGATTCTTGCTGCCCTGCTATTAGCTGTTTAGCTGTATTTAGCCTACACTGTATGTTTGCCATCTATTTTCAGGGGTGTCTGATTTGACCAGTTATAGGGGAAGGGAGGCTTAGGGAAGTACCTCTGGGACCTTTTGGACCAGGGGGAATGGGCCAGATGAAGAGGTTGTCCCTCGAAACGTCGCCCCCCTAGCATACTTTTCGTTCTCTGTTTTTTGTGTATATTCCTTGTGTTTCATGTTTTTTCCCATTTTCCTTCCCCCCCCCCCCCCCCCCTCACTTTGTGACATGCCCATTTGTGATACTGGTTTCTGCAAACACATTTGATTTATTTCTGGTTTGTTTTATTATTAAATGTTTATTCTGCATTACAACTGTTTTCATCATTTAGCTATTAGACAGTGAGTGCTGGTACTTACGTAGATTTGTATGTATTTATACTGCTTCCAAAAAGCATCTAAAAGAGCACCCATCAAATTACTCAGTATAGCCTTCTTATCACACTAGTGATCAAAGTTCACTTGTTGGGCACAATCACCATAAGGCTTGAAAGACACATGATGCCACCTACGTGGTCGTCCCCAGAGGTATACATCATAACTTTAAATTGTTTCCCTCCATATTATGGAAGGAGGAATGTCAGGTAGAAGATCCCCAGTGACAGGGATACATCTCTGCCTCTGTAGTTCAGTTACCGCAGGTGTGCTTTGGAAAATAGGTGCAGGTTGCTGCTCTGGGACACCTTTTCTTCAGGCCAGCTTCAGGAGGATGGGGTTACAGGCACAATATTATCATCGCTGAATGAGCAGGACAGTCTGTATGGGCTTTCCAGCATCTGAGGTTTTTGTTGAGGCACATAGGAGGAAGAGGATACTTCCTCCAGATGAGGTACTCTCTCTTGCAATAGTCTATCCATAAGTGAATAGAGACCATCCATGCACCTCACAATATGGTCCATGCTCTCTAACATGAGGCCCATTTTTTCCAGTTAGTCCATTTTCTGATTCTGTTCAGGTACCCCTGCATGATAAGTGGCAGGTCTAGCCACAGGTGTGCAAGGTAATTGCAATTGTCAAACTTAAAACCATGTGACAATGCTATGCTATCCCTGAACAAGGTAGCAGTAAAACAGAGACTGTATTTTGGTCTGAAGTGAGGTCCGCTGGGTCAGAGATGAGGTGAACTGTGTCACAAGGTAGATGTGCTCAATCCACAGTGGGGTGAACTGGGTGCGACGAGGCTTGGGGTTGATACTAAGTGGGGTGAGCTTGGTTCGAGGTTGAGCGAGCTGGATTTGGGTTTGGTTGGTGTGGGTCCTGTCGTGATCTCCATGGACCTTGTGTTTGCATCTGCAAGTTAAGGGGAGGGGGGGACATTTAGTATGGCTTCTTTTGTTTACTATCAATACTTTTCTATATTAAAAACAGTCCTATAACATCTAGGCTGTAAAAGGCTATACTTACTTGGTGCAGAATCAGCTTTTCAAGAATATTTAATCACAATGTTTTTTGCTTGCTTCTTCTTCTTCCACATTAGTCCCACAGACACGGTCTGCCCCTTCTTAATTTTTGATGATTGATTGAACCGAGTTTTCTTTGACAGCTGAATCCTGACCATGACTGCTTTTTGGGGTAACAAATCATCTGACATTATGTTCAAGGGTCCAGCGCCTTCTCAGGTCTGAATTGTATAACTTTTACAGCCATGAGAAGGTTCTTGTGTCCGTAGAAGATAGATTGATCCATCGTTGAAGCAGTAGGTGGAGAAAAGCAATGCAGCAGAAGAGTTCTGATCTAGATAAACATTTTCTATTGTGTTGTATGCGACTTAAATTTGTTGGTACCTGTATTGTATATACAGCTGTTGTAGTTAGACTAGTGCTGGGATTAATAATATGATTAGACATGTATTGTGAAAAGGTGTTAAAAGTTGGCCACTTGTCATTGGCTGGGGCAGCCGTCAAACTTAAAAGGTGTAAATTTAAGGCAGGTGTGAACTTCTGATTGGATATCTATTGTGACAAGGTGTCAACTGTAGGACTATTACTTTACTACTACAGTGAGCTGAAAATTGCATACAACTTGCATTATAACACCTAAATTGACACTATACAGTATATTTGGAATATCAACAATGACCAACCAAATTAACAGAGAAACTAATATAAAGAAAATAACCAAGTCCCTGGCGCAAGCTGACAATAATATACCAGTCCCAATGAATGATTCAGAACCAGTTCCAAATGGCAGATGTAGATCCCAAGTGGTTACTTCAAATATACTGTAGGAGTTCTGTAGGAACAAAAAAGAACAGACCATTGCACAGTATTTTTCACAGCACAGACAGCTGCACAGTTCAGGATCCTACTTACAGCATATAGGAGAATCAAAGGCAATGAATGTTTTCTTTGGACCAATCAAATGGCTGAATCCTCGGTTCCCACGCAGTCGCCAAGACAGTCTCCAACAGATGTTTCCCCATAAATTAATGAGATAAACATAGCGTGGTACAGTTGGAACATTTATTAAAAGCGCAAGACCAAAAAGAAACACTTACAATGTGTCAGGTCTTGTCACGTGATACAATGATGCCATCCGCAGCCTGAGTCCCTGGAGCACGGCATCTAGCAGCTGGGGTCGGACATCTCACTCCTCTCTCCACTCCTTGTGGCTGAGACTCAAACAGAATCTTCGCCCGATGACGTCACTGCTATGGCAAGGGGGCATCCAGGTAGTACTCCATTGTATTAGGTATCATGTTCAATGGAAGACAAAGGTTCGTAGGAGGGACAGCAAGGTCAGAACCAAGTAAGTACACTACAGTATACAGAGTACTGTTCTTCCTCTCACAGTTTAACAGTTCTGCCTCCATTCTCTCTATAATCTCATTTTATTTGGTTTATTCAGTGAAGCTATTTGGCTGGTGGATGAGATCAGCCTGGAAATTGATGACTGATCTTCTGCAAAGGTTAAAAATATTCTGCAGCAAAAGCAAGCTAGGCCCTGAGCCTGTGGGTGAAAGGCAAAATGACTGCCTACCAAGTGGGGGGTGGGAGAGATAAGTGTTGCTAAGGAAGGGATAGGAGGTCATACTAGTGTTGGAGGCAGATGTTCCTACCTCTTAATTTCCAGACCGGCCCTGAGGTTGCAGGTCTAGGGCAACATAGATTTTGGAAGCATGGCCCTGCAGAGAAGCAGCAGGAAGTGAGAGCTAAGAAGGGAGGAGCAGCAGCGGTGGGCCGGGAGGAAGCAAGAGATGAGGCGGGAGGAGCGCCGGAGGTCCCCAATGCCGAAGAGGAGTGTCAGCCTTGGCCTGCGTTCTGGAGCGAGCAGCGGCTGCTTAAGGAATGAGTAAACTTCTAACATGGCCACTGTAACTCTGTGTAAAAATAACAGAGCAAGCAGATACTTAGAACAAGCCTGTAAATGTGAATATCTTTAAAGGATTTAAAAATCTGTTTTTTCTTTTTTTTACCATGATAATTTCTGCATCCCGCATGGCCCCAGCTTGGTCTTTGTATATGACATGTTCAGAGAGATTAAGGTGGGCATGATGCACGTACAGTACAAAGGTTTTGGTTACATGTCACATCTCTTGTCTTTGACTTGTCTTCTCCTGTCTTGGTCGTTCCTATTGCTTTAGTGTCATCCTTTGCATTCCTGTTGCACATCCCTGCTGCTTAACTTGCCTTTGGATCTATTTTCCCAACTTATATAACCTGTTATGGAAATTTCCAGAGTGCAACATGACTGGGCCATGCAACATGACTTTCACAATGTCACACTTAGGGGGCAATGCACTAAGCTCCGTTAAGTCGTTTTAGAACGTGATGTTCCGCAGAACATGATTCACTAAGCCACGCAAACAGGCACTTTGCGTTCTTAAACTGACTTTTTCCTGTACGATAACCTGTTTGCGTTCAATTCTGCTCTTCTCCGGGATTCATTAAGCTACGCAAAGTTATCATACGCGAAAGTTGCGTTCAAAAAAGATCACCAGCTCAAGGCAGGTGATAAAAAAGCTGGACTTTGAAAAATGTCTTTGTTTACATTTTTGCGTGCGCAACACCCATACAACAGGCCGGCGGGTGTCCCCGGCTGACCCCACAGGGGTCCCCGAGGGAGGCCGGGGGTCACGCGGGTGTCCCCGGCTGACCCTGCGGGGGTCCAGGGGTCCCCGGCTCAGCAAGCGGGGGTCCCCGAGGGAGGCCGGTGGTCGCGCGGGTGTCCCCGGGTGACCCCGCGGCCGTCCCTGGGTCCCCGCGGGAGTCCCGGGGTACCCGCGGGCCTTCGGTACCAATGTTGTGCCTACAAAAATACTAAACATTATTTCTAACTAAATACACCCCCCTAACACATACAGTACAATATTGTGCAAAATAACTATTATCCAGATATGGAGAATAGATTATTTGCCCATTATTAAACACTGCATTAGCATACCTAAATAAAGTCAATAAAAACAGCAGCCAGCTAATCCAATGAATACAAGCAGTAACAACATCAACAATGAATTAATGAAACCATTAACCAATGAAATCAATTCATTCCTAAACCAACTCAAAATGAATAGTAACACTAACCAATCAAACCAATGAATTACTACAACATTAATGAATGTAAACATTAAAAGACGAAGAAATAAATTCAAACAATATCTGAAATAACCATAAAACGCATTTGCTAACATAATACAACATTAACTACAAACGAACACCGATCGCAAACATTTTATTACCATTAAGCAGGAAAAAAACAAACAATCACAGCCACATAAGAAATTGAAATTAAAAAAACCCACAGCGATAACAACCCACAAATGCCCCCCCAAATATTGTCATAATAATGTATTCATCTGTACCCTAAAGTGGTACAGATGAATATATTATCAGTCAATGTGCCTCCCCCCAAAAAATCAAAAAACACATCCAATGAAGAAACCTGTAAAAAGAGACATTTACAAACATTCAATATATTACTTACCATTAGAAGCGGTGGCCCTCCGACTCCCGGGGTAACAGGAAGCTCACGTACCTTGAAGGCCTCCAACAGCATCCGATGCCATCCGCCATGAAGATCCAGATCAGGTACCCAAATCTTTTTTTTTCTTTCTTTAATCACCTTCTTCTATCGTCATCTGTCACCATTTCTTGATCTCTTTATCTTCTATCTTCATCTGTCAATCCAAAATACCCCATGGTAAATCCCAACCGATGTTGTCTCGTCGTCTTCTTGGGCTCAAATGAGGCGTCACGGCCTTAAATAGGGCTTGTGACGTCACATTTAGCCTCAAAATGGTTAACAGCCACCTGATTGGCTGTTCAAACCATGTTCCGACTTTAATTTTTTTTTTTTTACATGACGTCACTTAAAGGGAATGATGCCCGCCAATCAGAATGGCTGTGCTTCATTTGCCTTTAAGATGACTTAACTAAATCCAAGATGGCCGGCGTCACATGGTATTTCAGCCAATCAGAGTGTGGAATTGGTTCCCACAATCTTATTGGCTGAAATACCATGTGACGCCGGCTTTGTCACGTCATCTTAAAGGCAAATGAAGCACAGCCATTCTGATTGGCTGGCATCATTCCCTTTAAGTGACGTCATGTAAAAAAAATAATTAAAGTCGGAACATGGTTTGAACAGCCAATCAGGTGGCTATTAACCATTTTGAGGCTAAATGTGACGTCACAAGCCCTATTTAAGGCCATGACGCCTCATTTGAGCCCAAGAAGACGACGAGACAACATCGGTTGGGATTTACCATGGGGTTTTTTGGATTGACAGATGAAGATAGAAGATAAAGAAGATCAAGAAATGGTGACAGATGAAGATAGAAGAAGGTGATTAAAGAAAGAAAAAAAAAGATTTGGGTTCCTGATCCGGATCTTCATGGCGGATGGCATCGGATGCTGTTGGAGGCCTTCAAGGTATGTGAGCTTCCTGTTACCCCGGGAGTCGGAGAGCCACCGCTTCTAATGGTAAGTAATATATTGAATGTTTGTAAATGTCTCTTTTTACAGGTTTCTTCATTGGATGTGTTTTTTGATTTTTTGGGGGAGGCACATTGACTGATAATATATTCATCTGTACCACTTTAGGGTACAGATGAATACATTATTATGACAATATTTGGGGGGCATTTGTGGCTTGGTATTGCTGTTGGTTTTTTTAATTTCAATTTCTTATGTGGATTTGATTATTTGTTTTTTTCCTGCTTAATGGTAATAAAATGTTTGCGATTGGTGTTCGTTTGTAGCTAATGTTGTATTATGTTAGCTAATGCGTTTTATGGTTATTTCAGATATTGTTTGAATTTATTTCTTTGTCTTTTAATGTTTACATTCATTAAGGTTGGAGTAATTCATTGGTTTGATTGGTTAGTGTTACTATTCATTTTGAGTTGGTTTAGGAATTAATTGGTTTAAATGGTTAATGGTTTAATTAATAAATTGTTGATGTTGTTACTGCTTGTATTCATTGGATTAGCTGGCTACTGTTTTTATTTACTTTATTTAGGTATGCTAATGCAGTGTTTAATAATGGGCAAATAATCTATTATCCATATCTGGATAATAGTAATTTTGCACATTATTGTACTGTATGTGTTAGGGCGGAGGGGGGGGGGAGGTCGTGTATTGATGTTTTTTAAATCTTTTTTTAATATACATGTGTTTCATAGTGTAGATGTGCAGGGGGCCTCCGGAGCTGAACCGCTTTGGTTTCAGGTCCGAGGTCCCCCAACTTCATGAGATGCAGGCCCCGTTATGGGGTGCCGGTATCCCCTGCACTTTCAAGCGTCCGTGTCACGTGACCGGGACATTGAAATTCTGCAGGGGATACCGGCACCCCATGACGGGGCCTGTATCTCCTGAGCTCCCGAAACCCCCTGCTCATGTACACTATTATTCAAATGTATTTATTTAGTGTACGATCGGCTGTAACAGCCTTGCATGGAGATGGCAAATCTCCATGCAAATGTTACATGCGGCTTTTTTTTCTATCAGCTAGCGTACGTGAAGTTTAAGAACGCTAGCAGGGGGAATAAGCTTGCACGTACGATAAGCCAGTTTTTGGCCCGGCCGAGAGAAAATGGCCTCAAGGCCTTAGTGAATCGCGTCTCCGGCTTCACTTTGTATCGGACATGATTTTTGATTTCAAACAGACGCAAAAGCATGGCGCTTAGTGCATAGCTCCCTTAGTGCACGTAATTAAATCTTTTGTTTTTATTGATGTAGAAGTCCTATTATAAGGTTTTTTTTGTATTAAATATCATGTAAATGGGAAAACATTTAAGATTTAGTTTTTCTTTTTAATTTACACGTACAGTAAACATGGTTTCATAAAAATACCGAAAAGAAGGCCGTCGACCCTTCATGTAGCTGATGTAGTGCTATACACTCCTGTTAAGACAAATAAATTAAATGTTAATTTAGTTATACAGTATAAAGGAGTACAATATATTACCAGGTGGAACTTCACTGTTATTCCAGTACATTGAAAGTCCCATACACAACAAGTATATACTGCAGAGATGTATGAGTGGCACACAATATACACAAATGTGTCTCTCGATATTCCACTAATGCAAAATGTCCCAAAAATTCTAAAGAAGGAGTGGCCTTTCAGGTAAATCTGTAGTTTCTAAATATTACAAAGAGACAAGCGTTTAGCTCAGAGATCAGATTTTGACGAAAACCACAGAACATTCACCGCACACAGAAGTAAACCAACAGTAATGCACATGACATTACATAAACTTTAAAAAAAGACTCAACAATCCAACTGTTTTCCCAGGCACGATACCCACAACGAATACCAAACATTCCGGTATAACAACCATGGTACAGTATGCTGATTTTATTTCAATGTCCATCAACGTGGGTTGCAGAATTTCCCCCAGAGTTCTCTGGCAATAACCATCTTCATTATACTCTCTGAATAAATGTCTGACATGACTATTGTCACCCTGTCTACAGAGCAAACAGAGACTTAGAACAAGTCCTGAAAGCTCCAATATGAGTAAAGTCAATAAGTGCCGATCATGTCGTTGCCTTTAAAAGATATTAAAACCTACACTGTTCCGTTTGCAAGTAAAACCGGATTTTATTTGTTCAGAAAATGACAACAGATCCAGAAGAGACTCAGAGTTACAGTATGCAGTGTACAGACAAACACAGATTATAACTCATCAGAATGATACATTCCACCTGGTCCCAGTTTAATTTTTGTAGAGGATGGCTCCAAGCTGAAAAGTGTGGCTATGATGCATACAGTATATAACATGTTTGGCAGCATGTTACCCGCTTGACCTTGGACTTGCCTTCATGCCTTCACCTGGACTGAACTTTTCTGCATAAGTTGACTACCCTTCGTCTTGACTGGACTGATTTAAACATTGTAGTAAACTTTATAATTAAAAAAGGATCCTATAGCGTAACAGATTTTTAGTCTTCCTTAAGGAAAGTTGTATGATCTTACAGGGAACCCTATAACAGCTATATAACATTACAAATTTGTGTAAAACCATATTAATATTAAACTATTATTTGTATTGTTGTGTGCTTTTGCAGTTCAATAGCCTCACCACAGCTATTGACAACGATATTAGTTTTGCCATATAGTGGACAGATACTGAAATGTAAATTAAAATGAAAAAAAAAAAATCCCTGAATTGCGGGATGTCATTTCTTTAGTTTTACGCCGTAAAAAAAGTTTTCTCGTGGGAGGAATCTTGCACCTTTTCTTGGTACCGGGAACTGGAAGTCTCGCTACATATGTAAACTGGAAATTAAATGGAACAGGGGCTCCCTTCTCCCAGTTTGGCATGTTTAGGATACATCTTCACTAGTTATCAGTTTATATTTATATTGTAAATTAATCTTTCACCATCTGTTCAAAACTAGTTAATGATGACAACAACAGTAACTTGTTTAAACATCTTTATAAGTCAGATATCCAGGGGAACCGTCTGTCCACTCAAGGGTAACTCCCACAGCTGTCTAGCTTAATAAGAAGTATATACGGAGCAGGAAACAGACCTTTTGGAGGTGCAGGGTAGGAGCCGCTTGCAGACCCGCTTCCCATGTGGGGCCAGCGGCCGCAGATGCAGCAGCCCACGGATAGAGCTCACGCAGCTCACGATAGTCCGTCCCCTCTGTGTATCCCGGTCATGTGATACCTGAAGGGGTGAATGACGCACTTCCTGCGTGACCACGATCCAAAGATAAATAAGAGTGAAGATGATCGATGTCAGCGCTGCTCTTTTGATGACAGACTCACCAGGTAAGTAAATAAAATCAATTTATTAAGTCTACATAAAACAGATACTAGAACATAACAAAAAAGACCTCCTCCCACGCATTTCGGGCGAGTTCAAACTCGCCCGAAACGCGTGGGAGGAGGTCTTTTTTGTTATGTTCTAGTATCTGTTTTATGTAGACTTAATAAATTGATTTTATTTACTTACCTGGTGAGTCTGTCATCAAAGGAGCAGCGCTGACATCGGTCATCTTCACCCTTCTTACTCATCTTTACAAGTCAGGTAATGTCCATATGATAGTAGCAATGGTTGACACATTGTTTACATTGTTACAAATTAGACTAATCAATGGTAAAACGAATTCATCATGACTTTGTTTTTCCTATGCTGGCTACCTGTGAATTCGTTTCGTGTAGTTTAAATGGATAATTGTCAGGCCATTATCGGCGAATAACAGCCCACTTCTTAGTCATTCAATATGCAACATTTTCTGTAATAGCACCAGTGTCGTACTTGTATGTGAGAAATAAACATTACCCAGTTGCGTGTCTTCAAATAATTTGACACGTTGCTCAACATATAAAAACCGTTTTCATTGAGGTTTGTAAGGAAAATGTGGGAGATCTCTTAATCTACCATTGATTTGCATTGAATGGAGTAGATTTTTGATACATTTCTTAGTGAATTGCTACATAGTTACATAGTAGAAAAAGTTGAAAAAAGACATAGGGGCCTATGCCTAAGCGCCAATAAGCCACTTATTGAGGCCTTTTCGACAAAAAAGCCTATTGCTTTCTAGTACGCCCCGATAAGTCGGCGATAATTGCCCTTTTCGTCAAAAAAAAATTTCAGAGAAAAAAAAAATGCCAAACAAGCAGCGAGAAGCCACTAATTGGCAGGTTTTCAAACTCATGCAATTCTAGTAGATCGATTAGCTTGTCGAGGCTAATCGCGGCTCTAGAATAGAGGAAGGTGCTGAGAAGCTGTCGATAAGCGGCGAGAGGGGACTTAGAAAAAAAAATGAATTTTTCCTGCATCGGATTGATGCCAGGAGTCTCCGGAGTTGATTCCCATTAGTACCAGTATCGGAGACCCCCGGCATGAATCCCATGCAATAAAAATGCATTTACAGGTAACTTCATTACCTTAGCAGCTAACCACAAAGGCAATGAAGGGCTTAAGGAACCACAGCAGCTTTATTGGGGGCAGAGGAGGTGAGTGAAGCGGGTACTTGGCCCTTCACTCACCCCCTCTGCCCACAATAAACATTACAATATGTATCTAACCACCAATTCACAACCCACCCACCCCCTGTGCCCTCACATAAAAGCATTTTTAATTTTTTTTATACACAGGATTGATATCAGAGGCTGGTGGGGGTCCTCGGGTGGTCCCTGCAGGTGTCTGGGGGCCCTCGGGTGGTCCCCACGTGTGTCTGTGTGCCCTCATCTGGTCCCCACGGTGTCTGGGGGCCCTTGGATGGTCCCCATGAGAGTTTGGGACCCTCGGCTGGTCCCCACGGCTATCTGGGGGCCATCAGGTGGTCCCCATGGGTGTCCAGGGATCCCCGTTGGCCTGCAGTACCAATCCTGTGCCTATAAAAAAAATGCATACATTCAAATAAATACATCCCCCCCAATACATACAGTATTACTATTATCCAGATATGGATAATAGCTCATTTGCCCATGATAAAATTAAACATTAGCCAGTCAAGCATACATAAAGTAACTACACCTTTCTACTTACCCCTGCCCTCATGAAGGGTGTCCTCTTCAGCATACTCCAGGTCCATGTCCTCCGATGCCAGAAAGAAAACATGAACAAATACAATGTAATGGCCCCTAACCCCTTAATTATCTTAGCTGTTAATAACCGCTATAGTAATTAAGGGGTTAACCCCGTCCCACGCTACCCACCCGGGAGACCTAAGCACCAACCCTGGACCCACTATACCCACCCTGTACCCATTGATTGGCACATTTGTATATCATACCCATACAATATGTGCATGATAAGCCACTATATCACTCAATGGTCAATCTAATAAAAATAATGTAAGCAGGAGAAAAAACTAGGAGCACAGCAATGAAAAACGAGAACTGGAGGCCAAATGAAAAAATAACAAAAATTTAATGGGACATCGACATTTTTTCATTTGGCCTCCAGTTCTCGTTTTTCATTGCCGTGCTCCTAGTTTTTTCTCCTGCTTACCTGTTCCTGTTATTCCTGGATGCACGCAGCCTATAACGGAGACTTCAGACTTACCTGGATTCTGGATTGTGAGTACGCCGTCCAGTGACTGTTTGCTGCTGATTTATCACTAAGGGTTACCTGGTATATGCGAGGGTCTGTCGTTTCCCTTAGGGGGACCAAGGGTCCATTGCTTCCAGCTGGTTCCCGTTCAATGTGATCTAAGGACTTATTATAGCTACAGCGTTTATACTCTCATGGTTTGTCTCCGTTATGTTTGGGGTTAATACAGCCTGTGCGTGATACACGCTGTCTTCCAGGCTAGTAGCGTCAGGCTTGAGGTTTCTTCCTCTGCTTTGCTAATAAAAATAATGAATGCCAAAAATACACAATAATCACATAAATACAGGAGCACCTAAACACCCCCAAAATAAAAGAACTAAATAGCCTAATAGTAAATATTTATCTATCACCAAAATAGCTAAATTATTACAATTATGTTATTACAAAACAATACAATTAAATAAACAACTATTCAAGCAAACTATTAAACAAATAAAAACACTAGCCAACAAAACAATTAATGAATTAAATCCAGTAGCCAACAAAACAAATAAATAATTAAAAACGCTAACCAATCCTAAAATGTACTAAAAACAAGCCATCCAAATTCAAAACAATTTAATCCAAACAATAAACTGAAATAAAAAAAATAACATTCAATACAAAATAATCATTTGCCAAAAAATGCATTGTCTGTCACTGTATTTATCTGTTCCCTAAACGGGCACAGATTCATACATTATCAGTCAATGGGCAATGAAAAACATTAAAAGAATCAAATACAATTAAAAAAACCTGTAATAATAAAATTATATACATTCAATATTTTTCTTACCTTTAGAAGCGTTGGCCCTCCGAATCCCGGCGATTCTGCAAGATCTCGTACTGCGACGTAATCAAAGTCAATCCAACTCCATCCACCTTGAAGATCCGGAACATGTAACAACATTCTTCTTCCTTTTATCTTCTATCACTGTCTTCTTTCTTCATCTGTCATTATTTAATTCCTTTCTTTAATCTGCTATCTTCATCTGTCAATCCAAAACCCAATGGTAAGTCCAGAACAGAATGTTCTCTCGTCGTCTTCTCCCTGTTAAATGAGGCGTCCAGGCCTTATATAGGGCCTGTGACGTCACATTTTCAGGTAAGATTGTACAGCTCCAATCTGACGCTGTATCATGTGCCCGCCTCTGTTTTTTTTTTTTGGTCCTTCAAACCACATGGCTATATCACATGGTATTACAGCCAATGGGATTGAAGACAAT
The DNA here is from genome assembly GCF_040206685.1 of Ascaphus truei. Lineage (NCBI taxonomy): Eukaryota > Metazoa > Chordata > Amphibia > Anura > Ascaphidae > Ascaphus > Ascaphus truei. The sequence continues at coordinate 326,887,541 of NC_134484.1, forward strand.
CCCATTCGTTGCTGTACCATGTGATAGGTTACATTAGTTGAAAAGGATATGACATCACTTTAAGGGATGATGTCACAACCTTTTGAACTAATATGACCTATCAAAATGTAAACAAATCCAATTTGCTAGCCTCTCCTTATGTCAGTATTAAATACATTGATTTGATCCTACCTGAATTTAAGATTTTGTTTCAAGTGAATGGCAATTAACGCTGTTACATAGTTACATAGTTGAAGAGGTTGAAAAAATACATATGTCCATCAAGTTCAAACTATGCTAAATTTAGACGACAGATACTTTATCCTATATTTGTACTTACAGTATATTGATCCAGAGGAAGGCAAACAAAAAACCCCAGTGAAATATCATCTAATGATATCTCATACAGAGGCGGCACATTTTATTTGAGTGCGGCTAGTTCCGCAAGCCGGGAGATGTCCCGGCTTGCTAGCCGCATCCCCTCGGCGTGCCGCGCGTCACCGATGCGCGGTCACGCGTCATCGGGTGCCTGCGCCCCCTGCACGCGTGCCCAGGGCTCCCCGAGGGAGCCCTGGTGTCCCGCGATGTGGGGGATGGCGGTGGGGGGTTCCGGGGGTCCCGGCGGACCCGGAGAGGGGAGGGGGAAGCCCCGATCAGAGGGCGCTCCTCCGAGGCTTTGGCGCGCGCCCGGGACACCCCGGCGCACGCCCGGGACACCCCGGCGCGCGCCCGGTTACTGTCGCGGCCGAGACCGGGCAAATGCTCAAATAAACTTGGCCGCGACAGTACAGGGAAAAATAAATTCCTTCCTGAGTCCATGAATTGGCAATCGGATTACTCCCTGGATCAAAATACTTCCCATGTTTACTTATTTGGTATATCCCTGTATACCTTTCCTTTCTTAAAAGATGTCCAACCTTTTTTTGAAGATATCTATTGTATCTGCCATCGCAGTCTCCATGGGTAATGAATTCCACATTTTAACTGCCCTTACTGTAAAGAACCCTTTCCTTCTGCTGAAATCTCCTTTCCTCCAACCTTAAAGAGGCAATCCAAGCAGGCAATTTTATTTATTTCTTTTAGCAATTTTTTTAAATATTTTCAAATAGTATTGAAGCTGGTGGTCTCCGGAGCTGAACCCCATTATTTCCGCTTCGGGGACCCCCTGCATCTGGAAATACTTGCCTCCATAGGGGGAGCCAGTAGCCTCTCTTGCTCGCAGGCAGGGATCACATAATGGCCGCTTTCCTAGCTCACGCGCCCTGCAGGCGAATAGGAAGCCGAGACATCATCCAGTGCGGCTTTCTATTTGCCCATATGACATAGGAACTTTAAAAAGCAGAGGTATACTGGCACCCCTTTCAGAAGTAAGAAAGTCTTGAAGCTGGGGGTCCCTGGAGTAGAAATTAATGGGGTTCAGTTCCAGAGATCCCCTGCTTCAATCCTATGCTAAAAACATTGCAAAATAAATCGTCTGCTTGGATTGCTCCTTTAAGGGATGTCCCTTTGTAATTGTGAGGAACTTTCCTTCATACTGTAATGTCAACGGTTATTCTAACACAAACCAGTGGCAATCGCCAAAAAGACCCAGGTACATGCTGGGTACATGCTGGGTCTAGTTTAAGGCAAGTTTAAGGCATTTCTGCATTGACTAAAGGCCCATGAGATTAACAGCAGGGGTCCCTGGCAGTCCCATTCAAACTGGGACTGCCAGGGACCCCTGCTGTGTTAATCCAATGGGTCATTAGTCAATGCAGAAATGCCTTAAACTTGCCTTAAACTAGCCAGGTTACACCCAGCATGTACGCAGCATGTAACCGGGCTAGGTTAAGGCAAGCCTTAGAATACTCATTGCCTCGTCTGTAAATAGGAAGAGTTGGACAGTACGTTTATGGAATACAGTACATACATTAGGAAGTTAGAGAGCAAGCAATATTACTCCCTTGTGGTAAAGCGAAATTGAAATTGTTTATGTTTTTTAATCATGTAGTCAATAGAGAGTCTTGACAGGGTCTTGACTAAGCAAAACAAAAACAAAAAATGAAGGCGCTCAGTAACAACCTACAAGATGGACACCGGGAGAATCTTTTGCTATGGTTGGTTCAGTATGCACTTTGGTCATAACAAGCAAAATTAGGATTTTGTTGAATTGAGGTGAGTTATGAGGCACTTGTAAATTGATAAAGATCAATGCCAATTTTTGTCTCTTTCCCTAATTTTTTTATGTTAGTAGAAACTAATTTAAAAAAATGCATCTAATGTATGAAACTTGCTGAACAAGCATGTCACATTTGAAGCATGTGTCCAAAGACAGAATGGTCTGTATTTACTGAGCAGTCTTCTGCCATACGGCATATTGACTTGAATGGGTTGTAAGGCATCTTCTGGTGCTGGAAGACTGCTTAACACTATAAATATGGCCTAATAGGTCTTTACTGCCACAAAAAAAAGGTCAGTAGTGATAGAACTATGCCCAATGTGTTCTGTAATACAATAAGGGTTCTTTGCTTTACTGAGTAACACAGTTTTCATGCCATGATTTCCAAACACTATAAGCCTAGTATAGTAATCCATTGTATTTGACTGACAAACTTAATAAACTACAGGATAGAAATATTTTGATTCCAACTGGGAATTTTTTCATTTGACAAGCCCTACAAAGTACAACTATTGAGACATATAGTGGAGTATAAATGTAATCCTTTGCAATTTCCTATGTTCCATAAATGAGAATACCTTGTGAGTGGTAAGAGTCTCAACTGTTGGCAAACCGTAACATGGATAAATTATGCAAGAATAAAATCTGTAACTTTTAACCCATGTTGAAGATCACAGCATGCACAGTGGAAACTATGCTTTGCGTCCTGTAAATGGACCAAGTGTTATCTCAGAAGGAATGCAGAGGTGGAAACATAAGTTGGTAGCCAGGAAAAAAAAGATTTGTCCACTTAAATCACATTTTTTTTATAGCATTAGAGCGCCAATGGTTTACTGTTGTATAGCAGCCAAAAAACACTTGCATGACTTTATCTCCCCCTTATTGTAAAAATCATTAAGCTTCATTCAAAAATCATTGTAAAATAGGCAGCATGGAAGTTTCTTTCTGAATGGCTAAAAAGGTTTTATAACAACATGAGAACATGTGGGGGTCGAAAGTTACACACACAAAATGAGGCAAAACATATTATCTCTTCACTGTATGCTGTCTTTGTTTCATCTGGTTTCATTTGTTGAGCTATTTCAGGTGTTTGGTTGTTTTGAATCTCACAGCTTTGAGCCAGCTCTACACTACTGAAATCGATGATAATTTATTTGCTCCTTTCCCAGGTATTCCTTCAGATGTTGAGCTAACAAAGTATGTGTTTCACTATTTTATGTTCAAAAGAAAAATACTCTTGTACTACTATCTCCAATGATTGACTATGGGGAGATCTCCCACACACAGTAACATATTATCATAAGCATGACTTGGTAGTCATTATAATAAAAACCTGCTGTTACTAGAGAAGAAATAGTTGAGTGGTAACATCCCCTGGCACTTAAAGTTGTTCAAATACCAGTATCGGGTCTTATGAGCATTTGTACGTTTACTGTATCGCCCTCTGCACCAAAATTGCATTGTACGCTCTACTGGGAAACAACTAAAAAAATTATATGTACAGTGCTCATGTACTGTAGCACAATGCAAGAAACATACTGCAAATGAGTAATTACAGTACTGTATGTTCAAAGGTGCAAACCTGTTTATACAGAGTATAAGAACACAACACACTATTGTAGAAAGCCAGTTAAGAACAGAATTGAAACCCTTTGTAATGCTCAGACCAATCCCAATTCCACAGCTGCTGAACCATGAGTTGTGAGCACTGTCATAATCTCACGTTACCTGGAAAGCACCAGATACACTGGATTCTTCCCAAATGACCGTGGACTGGTGAGTAAGGGACTAAAAACCACTACCCAGCTTCTTCCCAGTCCTTTCCTTTACCTCCCCACAGGAGGGAAGAAAAAAAATCCACAGGCTTCTCTCTAATTCGCTGTCACCACCAAGATAGCTTTTTGGGTGTCCCTGGAGCCTACTCCTAAACCCTGTTTGACTGAGTGCTCGGCTAATAGGTCCACCAACCAGGAAGCTCTTGGTCCTCAGACATACTGCTTGCACAAGCTGGGTAAAACACAATGCTCATTGCTAACTCTACACTAAAAAAACACACAAAATATACTTTTGAATGCGTTCCAAAAATAAGTAGTTCCCTCAAGTGTGAAAAGGAGTGAGTAGACAAAGACAGAACGGATTCCTTTTATGATTTAATTCCATGTAAACAGTGGCAGTACTGTACATGACACAAAAGGAAAGAAAAGTTTATCAAATAAATAGGATAACAATAGAAAAGCCTACACAAACCATGAGATATCTTTTAGGGACAGCAATAATCTGATGACTTGTCATAGTTGAAATTGGGGTCTGGGGCAAGGCTGGAGTCCCAGGACAGCCCCCTATGAAAGTCACAAGAGCATTCGCTATATACACAGCTGCCTCAATTCCCGAACCACCATCTGTAATCTGCTTCATTTATTTTGCTATTTAGCTAGTGACACATATTCCAGAAGCCCATGGCAGATGTCTGCAGCACTGGAAAGGCTCAGGTAAAGCCTTATTTTTTTACACCAATTGTTGTGATGTTCTCCTCCCTTCTCAATTTCCTCAGGATTGTGTAGTTGTAATGGGGTAATATAGTCTCTATTAACATTGTATATATGGGATGGGAATTTATGTGTGTGCAATATATGTACCTGATTAATTGCCTTTTTTTCATTCATGTTTTATTGTTTTCTTGACATCATCCTATATCTCAGTAAATATAACTTAACCTACTAAAACATTTGTTTTGCTTTCTGTTTATTAAAAGTGTCTTCTATTTGTAAACTCCAACAGTGTGAAACACATACACATTTATAGTTTTCTGGAAGTTGCCATATAACTCATACTTCTGAGAATCCTTAGGTGGAGTCACTGAAGGGCACAAGAAAATAACCCCTACAAAGTGTTATACGAGGTGAGGTCTGAAGAAGGCTTTACCCGAAGGACAAAGAACACAGGAGGTCCCAGCGAGGAAAGGGTGGCCCAATGTATAGTATAACAGCTGAGTTTCCCATACTGGGCAATAGATAATATTGAGGCTCTGCTGAGATCTCATGACTCGTCCACTATAGAGCATAGTTACAAAAATGTAGTAGAATTTCTGGCTGGATACTTCCTACAGTCATTTAGGATATTTACTGGTGTATTTTGTGATTGTTTTTCTATTATGGCTCTCCACACTTTAATGTTTTAAAGGTTGTCTCTTTTTTGTATGAATACATTTGATGTGATATTCAGCATCTGTTCATGTGCAACATTTTTCTTCTCCAAACTTGTGAGTTTCTTTTTTGTTTATCTCATGTTAGTATCTTCTAGTGAGCACCTTCGCTATTGTATATCAGATCTTTTTTTATATACTGTATATATTGTATTTTACATAGTTACATAGTTACGTAGTAGATGAGGTTAAAAAAAGACATGCATCCATCAAGTTCAACCTATGCTAAATTTAGATACAGATACATTATCCTATATCTATACTTACTTATTGGTCCAGAGGAAGGCAAACAAAAAACCCCAGTGACATATCATCCAATGATATCTCATAAGGTGAAAAATAAATTCCTTCCTGACTCCAAGAATTGGCAATCAGATTACTCCCTGGATCAACAACCTTCCCATGTTACTTATTTGGTATATCCCTGTATACCTTTCCTTTTTAAAAATATGTCCAACCTTTTTGTGAACAAATCCATTGTATCTGTCACCAGGCTGCATGGGTAATGAATTCTACATTTTAACTGCCCTTACTGTAAATAACCCTTTACATTGTTGCTGGTGAAATCTCCTTTCCTCCAACCTTAAGGGGTGACCCGAGTCCTTTGTACTGTCCTCGGCAAACAAATTCTTTTGAAAGCTCCTTGTACTGTTCCTGAATATATTTGTAATTATAATAGAATAGAGAAAACCCGCTCAGCCTCCATCCAGAGGGAAGGGATGGGTGCACTAGGAAAAATACGAGTAAACACAAATAGATCTGAGCTGAACCCCTAAGAAAGGAGGGGAAAGGGAAGGGAAGGAGGGGGAAGAGGGGAAAGGGGGAAAGTGAGCTCAGAAGGAGAGACCCCGTAATATGCACTCGCGTACCACTTATTAGTTCTATTTTATAACACACGGCTAATAAGTGGTATGCGAGTGCATGTTATGGGGCTCTCCTTCTGAGCTCACTTTCCTCTTTTCCTCTCTTCCCCCTCCTTCCCTTCCCTTTCCCCTCCCTTCTTAGGGGTTTGGCTCAGATCTATTTGTGAATATATTTGTATATAGTTAAAATATCCCCTCTTAGACGCCTCTTTTCTAATGTAAATAAATCTAATTTAGCTAGCATCTCCTCCTTAGTTAGATTGCCCATCCCCTTCATTAATTTGGTGGCTCTTCTCTGCACTACCTCTAGTTACAGAATGTCTTTTATAAGTAGTGGTGCCCAAAATTGTACTTCATACTCAAGGTGTGGTCTTACAGATGCTTTATAAAGGGGCATAATAATGTTTACTTCCCTTCCATCCATTGCCCGTTTAATGCAAGATAAGATCTTGTTTGCCTTTGCAGCTACTGCATGACGTTGGGCACTATTGCTAAGCCTGCTGTCTACAAGCACTCCTAAATCCTTCTCCATCAAGGATTCCTTGACAGGGCAATGTCGCACTTAAATGGATTTTTAACAAGCTATAACAGTCTGGCTACAACAAGTAGTGCGGTAGCTGCAAAAATGCATTTCAAGGAGTTTCTTTTTGTTTTGTAACCGCTAAGGTAAAGAAGGGGTTCTACTGCAAACCTCCCACAAGGCCAAAACACCCACCCTGGGGCAACTACCACCTTCACCCAACCCCTGTACCAGCAACAAAGCAGTTGCTGCTATTTAACCCCTTCATTACCTTAGCGGTTAGCCGCTGTACGTTTATTTTTATTACATTGGATTGGATCTGGGGGTCTTCGGAGCTGAAATAAATATGTGGGTCAGCTCCGGAGACCCCCGGTATCAATCCTATGCAGTAAAAATAAAAGAAACTCCTTGATATGCAAATCGCATTTCTGACCTCGCCACCTTTTGGATAGCGAGAAACGAAGGCGAGTTTTTATAGTACAATATGCATATTGGAGTTTAATGAAACACAAAATTATTTGTATGAAAAAAAATTAGAGTTTGGACATTTTTTTAGTTACCGCCCTACTTATTATAGCTAGAGTGTCATTAAAAATTTGTTTTAATGCAATATTGCCCAGTTATTGAAGCTTTGTGAATAGCTACACAAGCAATATCACTCTAAAAGGGCACGTATACTGCATTAATGCACTTATCAAAGTTTAGTTAATAAGCCCCTAAGGGTGACTTCAGCTTACTAATTCTTCTGGAACTCTCTGCTGCCTTTGACTGTGTTGATCATCCGCTTCACATGGACACTCCATTAGTGTATGTGATGCAGTCATTTCCTGGTTCATGTCCTACTTATCTAACTGCTCTTTCAGTGTTTCCTTCTCTGGTGTTTCCTCTTTACTTCCTCTTTCTGTTGGGGTCCCACAAGGCTCTGTTCTTGGTCCTCTGCTATTCTCATTCTACACCTCTGCTCTTGGTAAACTAATACAATCTTTTGGATTTCAGTATTCTCTCTATGCCGATAAAACGCAGATTTACGTCACCTCCTCTGACTTCTCCCCCTCTCTCTTGTTCCATGTGTAGCGCTGCTTCCCCCAGCTCCCCCCCCCCACCCTCTGGGAGATTTGCTCTGGCTACAGGTCTGTGTGGTGCTATATACCTGTTTGGTTCAGGAGAGGCTGAGCTTTCGTGATGTTGTGGCAAAACAGATTAGGCTTTAAGCGGTGTCAGGCAGTAGTTCTTCTCATGGTGCTGCGTCTCCAGTCACAGTAGGCTCCAGAGTTCTGGAGACAGTCCCTCCTGTGATAGATCTCTGAACATACCCCTACCCAATAGACTGTAGACTCAGGCAGGGGTATATAAAATTGGATCCTTTATTGGTGCAGCCACTGAAGTTATTATTACAGCGGATTTTTTCGACGAGGGAGAGATGAAGCACTACTGGAAAAAATAATTCTAGAGAGTGTGTCCCCATAAAAAGGTTTTAATGGATCAGAGCATGGTTACAAAACGAGCCCTCAGGCCCCCACCAATGCATTTCGAGCTTCCGCTCTTTCTCAAGGTGCATACTGTCTGATTAATCCCCTTACCTGATATAGGTTAATTTTCCCGCCATTCGCCATCACTAACCCGTCGCTTAGCCGCGTCACAGGCGGCGCGCCATGTTGCCAGGATGCGCCACGAGTAGCGCCCCTCACGTAGGGTAGAGTGGTGACGTCAGCGCGTCTATGAACAAAAAACAACAACTTTATTGATATCGTTTAACTGTTACAATAAAAAAACTTAAAATAACTTTATTAACACTTAAATCTTAAACATTAAACATAATCTTCGTTGTAAACGGAGTATTTACTAAAAAACATACATTTAAAACAATTGTGGATATTTAAAAGAAGTGTGTTATCCTAATTAGTTGAAAAAATCTATAGGATAGTATATATGACTCTCCATTAATGAAGTGAAACATGCATGCATGTATAATATACACTAAGTTGATTTTTTGAATTTATCAATTTAATAATTCAATCTATTTGCATGCATGTTCAATCATAATAGTTAAATTGGAGTCATATACTCAGATTGTTCTGTGACCAATGCTTGTACAGAATCACAAGATGTTAGAACCGATAAACCTTAATTAATAATCCAATATTTTGTTTTGTAGTTTCTTATATATATTTCTATATTATTGTGATCTTTATCAATGTAAATATTGGATATATAATATTAATTATACAGTGTATTGTTAGACATAGTCTTGTCATTATTTTGGGAACTGCATATTTCTTAAATTGATAAATGATTTTACATATCTTAATGACTTATTTTATTTATTTTAGAAATGGATTTAGATCCCATTCTGAATTTAAGCCGTATACAACCCTAGTGTTTAAAGTAAAAATCCAGAAGAGTTCCCTTTTATCAAGCAAATCTAGCCTGTTGCCCCCCCTGTAGGGTTTCTCAATGTGTTCAATTCCTCTGTATTTTAGTTTGGAAATGTCTCCTAGTTTACAATTGGTAAAGTGTAGGGATACTGGATGTGTGAGATCTCCTATTTTTATCAATCTGATTTGCTCCCTCATTCTGACCTTCAGTGCTCGTGTGGTGCGTCCCACATACTGTTTGCCACATCCACAGTCTATTAAATAGACTATGAATGTGGCATTACAGTTTATGAAGGACTTGATGGGATATGACTGTCCTGTATTAAATGATACAAAGTTGGATGATGGCATCATATACGCACATGAAATGCATTTGAGACATTTGAAACATCCCTTTGGGAGATTCTCTTTGTGAGTTTGGCTTGAGGATGAGAAGAGGCTTCTTGAAACATGATTAGCTATTGTTTTTGCTTTTTTGAAAACAAAACGGGGGCCTTCCAAATACACTTTGTTTAGTAAAGAGTCTGCAGACAGTACATTCCAGTGTTTTTTTTACAATATCTTTAATGTTATTCACTTGGATGTTGTGTTGTGTAATAAAGATTGGATTGTTTGCATCCCATAGTTTTTGTTTTGTTCTATTCCTTTGTTTATTCAAGAGTTCATCTCTATTCATATCCCCTACTTCTTCTAGGGACCTTCTGAGACTGGATCTTGGATAACCTCTCTCTTCAAACCTGTTTAGCAATTCATTGGACTGAATTATAAAGTCTTCATTTTTTGAACATATTCGTTTCAAACGAATTAATTGTCCCTTCGGAATTGAATTGAGGAGAGATTTTGGATGACAGCTGTCAAACCTTAAATATGTGTTGCGGGAATTAGTTTTTCTATATACATTTGAATTAATTTCCCCATCCATATCAATGAATAAAAATAAATCCAAATAGTGTAAGTGATGATAATCATAAGTGTAAGTGAATTTTAAATTTAGCTCGTTGTGATTAAGGTGATTAATAAATAATAAGAGTGATTCTTCCCCTCCTTCCCAAATAAATATTAAATCATCTATGAACCGTCTATAAAAAGTGATAAACTGTCGATAAGGGTTGTTATCTCCAAACACGTGGACCGACTCCCACCAACCTAAGAATAGGTTGGCATATGAGGGAGCAAAGCTGGTGCCCATGGCGGTTCCACATGTTTGAGGTAAAAAGTGTCATCAAACAAAAAATAATTGTGAGTTAGTAAAAAATCTATACAATCTAAGATAAACGTGCTCTGTGTGAGTGAAAAAGTGGAGTGCTCAAAGTAAGTTTTGACAGCTGCCATACCGTGTTGATGCAATATGATGGTATAAAGAGAGGTTACATCTAGTGACACCCAGATGTAACCCTCTTTCCATTTTATACATGAAAGTTTGTCTAGAAGGTCCCCACTGTCTCTGATGTGTGAAGGCAAGGCATGTACAAAATTCTGCAGATATTTGTCCACATATCTAGAGACACCATCTCCCAAAGATCCAATACTAGAAACTATTGGCCTCCCTGGAGGGGAGTCCAAAGTTTTATGGATCTTTGGGAGATGGTGGAAGATGGGGATAATGGGATGTGTTTCAAAAAGAAAATCACATTCTCTCTGATCCAGAACTCCCAAAAGGGAGCCTTCTTCTAAAAGAGTTTTGAGCTGTTTAAGAAACATAGGAGTAGGGTCGCCACGTAGTACAGTGTAGGATGATGCATCAGATCATTGTCTGATAGCTTCTTGTCTGTATTGTATCCTACTCTGTACCACGATGGCTCCCCCTTTGTCTGCACCTTTTACAATTATATCTTTATTATTTTTTAATTTGTGTAAAGCATCTTTCTCCTCCTTGCTGAGATTGTTGATCCTGCTATGTAGGGGAGACAATTCGAAGGTGTATCCCCTAGAGAGAAGGGTCAGGTCCCTCTCAACAAGTTTCTCGAAAGTCATAAGGCAGTGACCCCTCATATGCTTGGGATAAAAAACAGACTTTTTCTTTAGGCCTGATGGTTGTCTACCTAGAACATTTGTAAGATCAACTGTATCAGTCATTTCATTATCATGTATTAAGGCATTCATATCCAGTAGACAGCATTGTTCTTTGAATGTCAGGGTGGGGGGCACCAGATTTGGATCAAGAGGTGATTCTGCGAGTCCATCCGGGCATGAGGGTGAACCACCCCCCGCCTCGGTTTCATCAACTGAATCAACCCCTTCACCATCCCCGCCTGTCCCATCCCTTCCACCAAAGAAATGTTTGAGGGTCAATTTTCGGACATATTTATTCAGGTCAACAACAACATCAAATAGCTTAAATTTTGATGTGGGCGCAAATTTCAATCCTTTTTACCCTTATTACAGCGGATGCATGATGTTAATAGCAGGATCCAGGTCTTAGGATGGCCCTAGACCACAATGGTAGGGAGGAGGCCTGGCCAGGTGCCTTAGCCTGGTGTCTTAACTCTTCCCCAGCCCATAATGGGGCTGGAAGCATAGGTCTCTGCCCCTGAAGGGTGAGTCTGGACTGACTAACTTTACATGCTTCCTCCTTAAGGCACAGAAGGGGGAGGGCACTAGGTCTGCACCATGACTGGCTGTACACAGACCCAGTTCCACCTCCACACCCTGTCACTCAGAGAGGCTGCTGGAGGAAGGGAAATCCCAAGATGAGTCTGTTATAGCCTGCATCTATCAGGGCTTACATAATAGGGGGGCAGAAGAATAGCCAAACCTACCATGGCTACACTCTCCCTTGGTTGAAATTCCCATGTCTTCACTGGGACCGAATTTGGGTGCCACCCGCCAACCTGGTGTCTGAAATACAATAACAGTTACACATATCAGTGCTTAGACATTACCATTATCACAGTACACAGACACTAGGACCCATGTTATCCACTAAATACTGTGATTATGATAACAGAAAAACTCTTTATTTATTTATTTATACAATATTTAACCAGGAAATAATACATTGAGAGCTACCTCTTGTTTTCAAGTATGTCCTGGGCATAGAGTTAAATGACAAATAATACATGGTTACAAATACAGTTACATAAGTGAACAGGGTATACATTATATACAAGACATTGCACGCACAGTTAAGATACTATATATTATGGGCCTCTGTGGTATTTCCACTCTGTCCTTGTAAATGCACTTTCCTATCAACCACTCGTCCATAATGGAGCGTATGGTGGACTCCTTTATAAACCTCTTTTCATTAGTTTTGGCCTGGAGAAACTTTAATACAACCTGTTTAAGCCAATCATGCTTGTTGTTCTCAATTTCTTCCATAATAGGCTCAGGCACGTAAGGGAAATTATAGCCATGAGACTGACGGTACCTGTGTATTATAGCCCTGTCAGCTCGGCTGAACTTTAATAATTTATGGCCAGTGCCTTGGCCTGGTAAAACCCAAGATTGAGGTTCTTTACCCTCCACCTCTTGGTACAGTATGGCAGGTCCCTTAGGTGTTATGACCCCAAGATTGATGTCATGTACCTGATTTTGAATAGCGTCAGCTGTGTCCACTGGGGAAAATTTACCCTCCTCCCACCAGTGATCCACTATAAGACCATCCACCAAAAGGAACTGGGTCCTATTCATATTGGCGGCGTAGCCCTGAAACTTAAGGGGTTTCCCGGACTGACGTTCTCGAATTGGGCTACTGGACCTAGTGTCCACCTTGGACAACACTCCAGATGTAGCTGATTGCTGAGATAGCAAGGATCTTTGGAATGACTTGTAGGATACAGGGGACCTAACTACAAGTATCCTGCTTGTATACGGTATTTCCCCCTCTGAATCCTCATCCTCCGTCCAACCAACCCTTCCTCCAAAATCGCAAACCATCTTATCAATAGACATAACAGAGGACACATTATCACTGGGAAACGTGGATAATACGAAATTGGGGCCAGGAGAGGTGAAACCAGTGGCTATAGAACCAGCAGAGGCACTGAGAATGGTGGCAGCATTGTCCTGAGCAGGGGCCTGGGAAGGGACATGGGCATCTGGGGTCAGTGATTGGGGCCCAGCAATGTCCAGGGCCAGTCCAGTGGGCTTGGGCTTGCTGTGACCCCAAGGAGGTGGCATAGGGGTGCCATTGGGGATTTGACAACCCCTCCCTCTGGATTGGGGCCTATATAAGGAAGTGTCAATGAGTGGCTGTCCCACACTCACCCCTGAAGGTCCTAGCTCTGGGTCCGCAGTTTGCGTGACCACCATCTTGTGGACATCATCTGCATGGGTTGGTCTTGCGGGAACTCCAGGCAGGCACCGGTCCAGTGGAAGACGTCACGTCCAGCAGTGCCGAAGTGCATCACCCTGCGGCACACCGTACAAGGCCCCACCTGGTTCCTCATCGGGGAAGACCGCAATTGAATCCTGCCGGAAGTAAGAGGTAGGAGCCTCACCCATCCGAAGGTAGGGGACATCTTCCAGCTCCATAGGTTCGTCCGCGGGTGGGTCTTTTACAGAACCTGTGACTTCCTCTGGCGCGGTGCTCCTAAGCTCGCCAAATGTATCTATTGCAGAGCAGGAGATCTTCCCAGCCCTATTGGCTGTTGCGTAGCATGTGATTGCAGCCCCTGGGGCTGCTGTGGGTTTTAGTCCCCGCGGAGCACTTTCCCTAGATGGCCGCATTGCACTGCGCATGTGTGTACCTTCTGGCAATGGCCACCAGCTTCGGAGCCTCTCTGCACATGTGAGACTCCACTGCGCATGAGCGCGCATAGTACTATGGTGGCGCCCTGCAAAGGGAGCCGCAAGGAGCCTCCGGTGACTTGATCACCTGGCGCAACCTCCCTGCTCCTATTGTGGTTCCCCCACTGTGTAAAAGTAAGTGGGAACCAAGGGGGTGGAAGCCGAGGGAGATTCCCAGAGGGGAGACCTGGCCACACGTCACCAACTGTCTCTTTGCAATCTCTTCCTGGATGTCCCACCGTTATTTGAAGCTTAACATGTCCAAACAGAACTAATATGCTTTCCTCTCTCCACTGCCCCTCCTATACTCAAACTCTCCCTCACTGTTAATAATGCCACTGCTGCCTAGGGGTCATCTTTGACTCTGCCCTCTCATTCAATTCTCATATTGGGAATGTCGGGGGTTTACCATGGAGCTCGCGTTAAGCTTCAGTAAACCCTACCAAAAAAAAAATCTTGAGCAGCGTCGATTGCTGCTTTAACTCCTCATTCTTTCCAAACACTTCCCAAATCAGAGGCTGATGTGAGGGGCAAATAGGTGCAAAACCTTTTGATACTAAGAGATGGATACAAATGTCTCTCTAAGGTCAACTTAAGGTGAACATTTTATTAGATTTTGCAAATTAAAATAGATCCCCAAATGTTAAAATACCCAGTGTAATGTTATCTCATATCTAACACCTGGAACTTTAGTACATTTGGTTTGGTATGTTTAAGATGTATTTATTGCATTCCTGGTCTGCTTTTATTTACTGGCCTTGCCATAGATTTTCAGGCTTTGGATTGTATAAAAATCCAATGAGACCATTTCTGCCTTTTTTAAATCCTTCAGTGCATTTTCCAAGTAGAAAGTCTTGCGCTTGTAGCACGTAATTATTAAACTCATATTGTTGACAGCTGCTGAAAATAAAAAACGACCATTTTTTAGATGCCACCTTTAAATAGCCTGTCAACACCAGATGTAAACCATTAAATTTCTTTCGACGCTGTTTTGAAGATGCAAAAGATAACCCTTTAAACTTTAACTTTACCCATCAATTATCCTCTCTATAAAAAGTCAGCACAGGCCCTCAAATAAGTGGATATTTTCTATGTGAAGAAAAAGTCACCAGAAAAACGTGTTGAAACGTAATATATTTCAATGGGAAGGGCCAAACTGATGCAGAAAAAAATACATGTATATTTTGTTCAGTTGCAATAGAGCAGTGATTCCCAACGGGGGATTCAGGAACCCATGGTGGTTTGTAAGGTGTCTACAAGTGGTTTTCCCAGTAGTAAAATATGTAATGGTGGATTCCAGGTGGTATAGTGGGGTCCTGTGTCCATGTGGGTATTGTGCCTTTAGTAAGACCTAAAACGGCACCTTAGCATGGCTGGCATCACTGTCAATTCCAGCAGGAGTTTCCAAAGTCGCACCCACATTGCTTTGCATACACAAAGATATTGTGGGGCGTCACTTTGGAAGCTCCCGCAGTGATTGACAGAGATACCACCCATGCTGTCTGCGCACACTGAGGTGCAGTTTCGGGCCTTAAGAGTGTGCTCCCCCCACGAGCTCAGGACACTATACTGCCTGGAATGAGTCACACAGTTGTGTTAGGAAAAGTCTGATGAGTAGGCAAAACGTTTGCTAATTGAGGGTTCGCGGAACAAATATTTTCTAGCTGGAGATGTACAATGCAAAAATGTTTATTTATTTATAAGATTTTTTTTCCAGGCAGGAATACATTGAGAGTTACCTCTCATTTTCATGTATGTCCTGGGCATAGAGTTATGATGACAAATACATGGTTACAAATACATACTTACATTAAGTGAACAGGGGTATACATTATATACAAGACATTGCATGCACAGTTAAAGATAATATATGTTATAGGCATATAGTATGTAATAGTTACAGACCAGATTAAAATGTGAGACAGCTTTAGTTTTGAAAGAACTTAGACTGGTGGCAGCTTTGTGAGTTTCAGGAACAGCAAATTGTTTCAGACATGAGGTGCACGGTAAGAGAAAGAGGAGCGGCCGGATACTTTGTTGAACATTGGAACCATGAACAGTCTTTTGGAGTAATATCTCAGATTATAAATGCTGCATGTGGTAGGGGTGAGGAGCTTGTTCAGATAGGCGGGTAGCTTGCCCAGGAAGTATTTGAAGGCAAGACTGGAAAGATTAACTTTGCGCCTAAACTCAAGTGATGACCAATCTAGTTCTTTGAGCATTTCACAGTGATGTGTGTTGTAGTTGCATTGGAGGAAAAAGCATCATATTGAAATTAAGGTGAGTTTGGGGTGCTGTACCATATAGGTTGTGAACCACTGCTGTAGAGCAACTAACTACTGTAGGATTTTTTAGATATTTTTATAATGTAGAGGGGTCAAATTTTAAACTGCATGACAATAACTTAAAGTTAATTATGTCAAAATCATGTCTTCCAATATGCTGTGCTGTAATTAGTTAATGTATGTATATACTACAGTGTATGAAGAAGATACAGTACTATTTAATTAAACTACAGTAGCAATTTCTGCATTTTAGTTGGAATTATACTTGCTAACATCTGAATAGTTTGATCTATTTCTTATAGAGAGCTGACATTGAACATTGGCCCAAGATGGATATGGGGACCTGTTCAATCACACCAAGGGATTGGCCGATATTCCACCAGGGGGAGTGAAGATCATGTACGCAGCGTGCTGCTATGTGGGCCGAGACGAGGCCGATCATCTCTTCTCTCTAGAGTGTACGCTAGAGGAAGACGCCAACCAAGGCTACAAGCTTTTGCCAGAGGTGCGAGATTGGAAGTCCTCACTGTCGGGGAAGATCAAGGTGTTTATCCAAAACATCTCTCCTTACATGCCCCTTGACCAAGGTCAATGGTTGGGTAGGATATACCTAGTTATCCCTGCTGAGATGATGGTCGCTCAAGTGAACACCACTGCCTTGCAAGATCAACCAGCTGGGCTGGCATTCGACTTCAGGGAATCAACCCTGTCCGCTGAGTGGAGGGATCGGCTCACATCTAAATTGGAGGAACACCGGCAGGTGTTCTCCACCAGCAAAATGGATGTGGGGTGTAGCAAAAATGCCCAACACACCATCCGGCTAAGCGATACCATGCTCTTCCAGGAGCGTTCCCGGCGCATCACTCCCAGAGATGTGGAAGACGTGAGAGACGTCTTATAAGAAATGGAGACAGTGGGCATTGTGATGGAGTCCCGTAGCCCCTACGCATTACCAATCGTGGTGGTGCAAAAGAAGAATGGGTTGGTCCGATTATGTGTCAGACCCTGAACAACCGCACCGTACCTGATCAGTACACTCTTCCACAGATTGAAGAAATTCTTAATGCACTGTCGGGAAGCCAGTGGTTCACTGTACTGGACCTGAGATCTGGGTACTACCAGGTACCAATGAGTACAGAAGACCAAGATAAGACGGCATTTGTATGTCCCCTTGGCTTTTTCCAATTCACCTGCATGCTCCAAGGCATTGGTGGTGCATAAGCAACATTCTAGCATTTGATGGAGAAGACCATCGGTGACTTGAACCCACGGGAATGCTTAGTCTACCTAGACGATATCATCGTCTTTGGTAAGACTCTGGAGGAGCATGAGGAACGTCTGCTGAAAGTCCTGGATCGGCTGGGCAAGGAAGGCTTGAAGCTTTCTCTGGACAAATGCCGGATCTGCCACACATCAGTGACCTACGTGGGAACATAGTGTTCACAAATGGAATAACTACCGACCCCACCAAAGTTGAAGCTGTGGTGAACTGGCCGAGACCAGAATCGTTGTGGAGCTATGCTCCTTCCCAGGATTCTGCGGCTCCTATCGCTGCATCGTGGAGGGGTAATCGAGCCAAGCAAAGGTCCTCAACAACCTTCTCAAGATATACCCCGAGGATACAGGGTGGAAAGCTACCTCCACCTGACTACCTTTTGACGACAAGTGGCTGGCCGCCTGTGAGAAGGCGTTCATCGGCCTAAAGAAAAGCCTAACAGAGGCACCCGTTCTAGCTTACGCTGATCTCGAGCAGCCATACATCCTCCACGTGGATGCGAGCTTCAACAGCCTAGGTGAAGTCTTGCACCAGAAGTATCTGGCTGGCCTCTGGCCAGTAGCATACGTCAGTCATAGTTTGACCCCCAGCGAGCAGAATTATCCCGTCCACAAGCTGGAATTCCTCGCTCTCAAATGGGCAATTGTGGACAAACTCCACGACTATCTGTATAGAGTCATATTCGAAGTGCGAATGGAAAACAATTCACTGACATACATACTGACGTCTGCCAAACTGGACGCCACCAGCCACAGAGGGGTATTCTGAGAGGTTTATAAGTCAATAGCGGGTACTGTACCAGAATTGCTCCCTCTCTCCGAATCCAATCATGTTAGAAAAAGAGGAGATACTTTTTGATCCCAATTTACAAAAACATTGATGATATAAATATATATATGTAGCCATGTCATCTGTGGCTACTAGTTTGCTTCCCTCCTGGCAGTAAGCCCTGGTACAATCAGGCCTTGCCAGTAGTTGATATGGGGTTTGGAGTGACAGTAGGAGGCGGTGACATCAGGCATGGGCATGACCAATCATGGGACAGACCTGGTGCCCTCCTCCTGGCAGTACTTAATGGCAGGTACCGCCCAAATTTAGGAGTACCTTTCCCCACTTGAGGAAGGCAGGTCACACATTGGTAAGGCTGAGTATTGGGCCTTCTCCAGTCCTCTTCCCTCAGTGTGGACCATACCTCTGCCTCTGCTAGGGAGGCAGGGAAGAGCTAGGGCGGCTGCAGGTGCCCTTGGCCTGTAGTGACGGTCAAGGGACAATCCTTCAGTGGTAGCTGAGAGTTACTGCATAGGGTGGAAGCCTGCTTGTTACTGTGCTGTACAGAAGAGACAATAAACCGTTCTTGTTTGCATATACCTCCGGCCTGGTGTGTGATCCTACTGGGGGGGGGAGAGGTAATCGGTTCTACCGTGGGAGATCATCTTCAGTTCCCTGGAGTCTACGGCAGATGGAGGCGCTCCACTGCTAAAGAGATATGTAAGGTATGAACCCCAGAAGCCTAGTCCTGTGTCCCCACTACCAACGGCGGACAACTCAGCCCTCCTGTTACCAGCAGGTATCATGTACAACACGATCCGTAATAGCCACATCTCCCACTGGGTGGGGGAAACACTGTTACATATGAAGCCAGGTATGTAGTCTCTGGGTTCCCCTCGGCATTCCGCTTACCTCCGGTGCAGTTTGGGAGAGTGCGGCTAGGCAGGGAAGTGCAGGGAGGTTGTGCTGGGCGATCGTGTCGCCGGGAGGTTTGCGGCACACCCGACAGCAGGGGCCACCATGTTGAATTGGTCGCGCATTCACAGAAGCACTCGCGCATGCGCAGAGCGTATTCTGAGTTGCGACGGCCACCTTGCTCCACCTCGCGCATGAGCAGGAGCTAATATAGCAGTGACCATTACACCCAAAGCCCGCAGGGGAACTACAAGCTCTAGCACATGGGCTGCAGCAGCCAATAACGCGGCCAGATTCCCCTGCTCACTAAGAGATAAATTTGGCGTGCTGAGGAGAACATGTTAGTCGGAAGAGGGACCTCAATAGAGCAGGTAGTGTCCAGGGAGCAGTGCTTCCCTGGACCAGGCTAGATCTCCTCACTTAGGCCCCGACTCACAGTAGGTTGTAGCTGCTACAGAGAAACCCTAGTTAGGGACCTTTCCCCGGTAGTTTCATATAGTCAGGTACAGCTCCAGTGAGGCACCACGCGGTGACTGCGGCCTGTGGTCTGGGACCAGACCATCTCCATGACTTTATGGTGATATTATCCACGCCGGAAATCACCCCACGTGGAGGCAGACGTCATCGCAGATGACACCGTTGGATCAGACGGATCCTCCTTGTTCGTCTGCATTACCTGTGCCGGGCAGGTACCAAACTAAGTGCACCAACACTTCAAGAGATAGCGTTATCTCTTACACTTTTGAGTGGGCCCTGACATTGTGGTATAAGGACATTAATGTATTGGTGCCAAGTACCCTGTGTTCTTTGGGGACATACATTGGTGGCACTGGGTTGGGCCTACTATACTGTGTGGTACAGGGTACTGTTACAGTGTGTTCAGTAAAGGTTGTTAATATATATTTGAGTGTGTGTATTATTATTATTGTTCCTGTAAGGGGCTTATTCCACCTCGTTGGGATCCCTTGCAGGGGGTGGCGCTGTCACCAGACGACTCAGGTACACCCAAGGCTCCCAGCAACAGAGGTTCAGGCCTCCTGTGAGCCATAGGTAAAGCACCACACACACACTGTATCCGCCATATCTCCCATAGGGTGGAGGGAAGTGCGCTACACATATATATATATATATATATATATATGTAACCCTTTTATCATACCCCCCTAAATGAGATTGGGGGTACACTCCTTCTCGGCTACTTTCAGGTGGTTTTGGTGCTGTGACCTGATGGCAACAGGAGGGCTTAGGGCTCCGCGGTGGTGTGGGGAGAGCCAGGACAGGGAACAGGAAGGACAGATTACCTTGATATCTCTTGATGGTGCACAGCGCCTCCAGCCAGCAAGGATCCCCTGTAGATCTTCGGGGGATAGACCACCACTGACACTCCTTCATCCAGAGACAGGAACTCACACACAGCAATGTCTTTTCTATATTTATTTTCAGGTAGCTCCAGTACAGAGAATGCAGGCTTCCATGATCTCTAACAGCAGATATATTCTCTCTAGATCAGATCCCTGTCTAGATAGCATCATTCCCTTCCCCATCCCAGCATGGGAGGTGAAGGGAGAGACTTTCTCTGACCTATCTAACTTCTTCTTCTTTCCAGTATCAAATCTCAACTGACAATTTAGGAGGCTGTCCCAATTTGAACATCCTTGGGGAGTGTCTCTAACTCTGACTCATAGTAAGCCAGAGCCGGATACAGATTGGCCCACACACATCAGGGGGCGTTGCTGAATTATGTTATGTATTCAGATGTGATAGATTCAAATGGCCAAAAAATGATGAACTGAGGTATAATTAGGTAAAGGTTCTTAGTGAATGTCTTCTAACGTCTATTTCACCAGGCTGGCTGCAATGGGAGTTATTTATCACATTGCACGGAACATCTTATTGACTTTAATGAGAGTTTCTGTGCCATAGTGCCCCGATTGCAACTATCACAGTTTAATGAATAATCCCCAATTAATGACTAAAGGTCTCAAAGAAAAGGGGTGTGCAGGGAATGCTCTACTCTTGGTTATGAACTCAGGTTAAAGACCAAAGTATATGAGGCACTACACAAAGTGAATTCGAAATGTGTGAATTCAGAGTATTTTCTTTAAGTGTACCATGTTAACTTTTTTTTTGAGAGAGAGGCTTGCACTCCCAAAATGAACTGTTTATCTGCAATAGAATATAAGGCCTATTCACTAAAATTACTGGACTGTAAAACTAGGGCAAAACCAGATGTATTTTTTTAAATCACCATATTTATCAAATGGAAGGAAGCCCATTGAAACCAATTGGAAGGTTTTCCTTTGATTAACAATTGTTTACACTGGCTTCCAGCACAGATACTTTAGTAAATTATCCCCTATGTTTGTAAGGATAAAGGCATTTTCCCTGTAATGCTGTAAAAAGAAGCAAGACTATTAAGTTTTAAAGTTCACTGCAGCTTGGTTGAATTCAGCGCCATTTTTCAACTATATGGAATGTTTTTCAAGCATAAATGCAGCAAATAAAAATATCAGTTGTGGGCACAGTCACATGTCTCAGACAGGTCTGCAAGCCTGCTTTCCCCCCATTATCTCTTAGCATACAGTGCTTCCACTGAAGCCAGGGATTCTGGGAAATGACATGCAAATGAGCACACTTTTGCTTCAAATCCCTTTTAACATGAACCCCTGTAAGCTTATGCCTGCCGCATAAATGCATAATACACAAAGCAAAGAGTGAACATACCCATCATATATAAACAGGGAGCCTGTTACATATCACAAGCATTGAATACTCAACTAGTTATGTCTTGTTCAGTAGCTATAAATCCTAGGGGTAGATTAATATCTCTCGGCTGCGGTGTTGGAAGTGGTTACTGTTTGTTTTTCTTTTTCATTAGAAGAACCAAGATTTAGTGGTTGATATTAGTATAACATTAATGGCAGGAAACATAAATGTGCATGTACAGTGGAAGTGAAGTACATTAACATAAACATTTTGAATCATTACATATGGGATATAATTTTAGTCCTGCACCAGAGACAATGATGTAAACAGTTTATTGGCGATCTGCACACTTTGTATCTACAGTAGGAATATCTCATACTGGCAATGATCTGAACCCAATGGAAATCAAGAGAAGATTAAGATAAATAACTACTACATTTTTCTTCTAAACCTCCTTGAGTTTTCATAGCTGGTACTGTGTGACACAGCTTTATCTTTTGAATCTATATAACATTCTATAGTGTTCTATGGAAAATTAACTATGTGGAAGTTAAACACATAGAAAAGTGACGTTGTTTAATAGGAACCACACAATGGGTAAAAAAAAAAATCACAATTTAATACTCAAATTAATTATTCAGAAAATAATTGATTTGGGAAATATAAGATTTCAAGTATAATAATAATCTTATTTTTGAAAGTAAGTTCTTGTGAAACAATAGATTCCAATTTTGGTATTCCTATAATAATAACCGATCATAATCATAATAATATAAATAAAAAATAGTAATCAATCTACCGGAGAATATCACAGCCATCACCAGTGTCTAAGGTCTTTAAAAACTAAAACTGTCTCACATTTTAATCTGGTCTGTAACTGTTACATATACGCCTATAATATATATTATCTCTAACTGTGCATGCAATGTCTTGTATATAATGTATACCCTGTTCACTTATGTAACTATGTATTTGTAACCATGTATTATTTGTTATCTTAACTCTATGCCCACGACATACTTGAAAACGAGAGGTAACTCTCAATGTAATACTTCCTGGTAAAACATTTTATAAATAAATAAATAATAAATAGGTATGGCATAAGCAAAGTCCTTAGTTTCTTATGAAAGGCGTGGACAGCAATCACCAGGATTGAATGTGTAGCATGGCTACTTCTGGACTGGTCGCTCACCTCCTCAGCAAGCCCAGAAGATGCATATATAAAAACATGGTCTTCCAGTTGTTGTTAAAACATGAGCCAACTGTATTTTAAATCACAGTAACTTCCCAGCAAAATGTAATTACCAATAATAGATGGTGATATTAGCAACAAGGAATAGAAGATCTAACCACCATGGCCTTTCTAAAGACCGTCTGATGAGGTCTGATGAGCATGTCTATTGAAAAAGGTGAGAGCTGCTCAGGATGCTACTGGAAAGGGGAGTCGAGTCAGTGCCCCAGATACAATTGCGGCAGGAAACAAACGTGGTGTTATGAACAACATTACTTATGCTTTATTCCATTTTCAGTGGCCCCATTTCAGGTTGCTAGCTTCGGAAGCAGCAATGCATAGAGTGGAATGCCCTAAATGAATCCCATATGGTCTGGTTAATGCTCTGTCTCAATGCCCGAAAGATAGACCCACTATCCAAGCTTGCAGTGGATATTGGATGTCAGAGGACCATGGAGGCAGAATTATTGCACAAAACAAATGTGAAGTTTGCCCTTTTGTCACTAGAGGCATTGCAGGCCCCCTACTGTATTTAGTAAATGTGTTACATATACAATACAAAAAAAGAACAATAAACATGAGTGTAAAGTCATACTCCTACATAAACTCGTCCCGTATGAGGACAATTTTTAACATTACAGCAGGTGCTTTCCCTACCGGATCCAATGTGTGCTTAAACCTGGACACTCAAGTTTCCTCGCTCATTCAACCTGAGACCATCATTAACCCTATTATGATCATGGGGCTCTGGTAACAATGTATCATTGATCACCATTGTTCAATTATTATAGTTTTAATCAGAGCATTTTTTATTCTAGTACATATGTTCTACTAAAATCTTTTTGCATGTCAATTTTGAGCTGGTTTGTTTTTTTCTATCTTCCTCCTCCTAATACCTTGAGCCATTGTTTGAACTGGCTGCATATTTCCATGCTTGGAGACAAATTTTTTATGTCTATCTAAGTCCTGTCATGTTTTTTACACCCTTAGTGCTCCCTTTTTCCCCTTTTGAGTACTCGCGTTGCTACTCTTCACCTATATTGTCTTATTTAAATCACGGTTAGTGTAGAGCACACTCTTGTCTCAGACCATTCACACAGTACAGTAGTAGCTACCATAAGCAGTGCAAGTTCTAATGAGCCCACTGTTATCAATAACTAGCAACATGTTATTGTATCATATACATATATACATGTATCAGTACCAGATGAAAAAAAAGCAACATAGAAAAATATGCACATATTGTATGTAGTGTAGAAACAATAGCCCACTACTCTTTCACCAGGCATTGTTTCCATAATCAGCTTCTAATGTAGCCATAATTCCTGTCTCATTCTTTCCTTAAATATCCAACAATGTATATTTGCCATTCCATTGTTGATTTAGAGGCATGATATGGCATGCCAAAGTTTAATTAGTTAATTCACTTATCCCAGTGACCTCAGCAACAACGGAAACTATCTTCCTTGGGTTAGGTTATTGCTGTTTGGGGACCGTTGAGATGGTATTTCCATTAAAAAGTCTAATTTATTGTGTTTCAAATTTCCAGCTGAAAGTTAACATTATAGGCATATCATAAAGTCAGAAACCAATAAAACAATTTAATTGACATTAGTACTAGTGTGCTAAGCACAGCTAGCGTTATGAACCAGCATTTGTTATAGCTGGTCAATCCTAGTGGTAATATAGGTAGGAAACATATGTATCTATATTTATGAAATGCAAAATAGCGTACTTTTGGTAAGCATGTTTAATGTGTCAATGTACTAGGGCACCTTGTTGCTTTCTCACTGCTCACATCCATGAGTGACTGGGTTTCCATAGTGTTAACTGGAAGAGCTAGGGAAATATTTCGGCATCAACAAATTCACCAGGTGTAGGTTACGTTTGTTCAGGCAAAGGGAAGTACTGTAGGAATGCTTGGGATAGCCAGATTTCAAATTCAGGCCAGTCCCACTAATTATGGGGCAGTTGGCAACCCTAGCTGGGTCTGACATGTAAGAAACCTCTTTGGTTAAAAGATTTGACTTCAATGTAAAAAAAAAAATAAGTAATGCCAGCAGAGAGGCAGAATAGGCACAGACATAATGTGACATAATGTGACTCCATGGTCTCAGGGAAAAGTTTCTCTACCGTGTGTTTTTGCCTTTGCATTCCTTTTCCAATTGCTATGAGACCATGGACATATGTAGCTGTGTCTCCAGAAATCCAGGACATGCTACCACAGAGAATAAAGAAGTTTAGAACCTGCAAAATGGATGTCAAAGCATTCATGGATTGGCAACGTTCATGGTGAAGACCCACTTAAAATCAACTTTGCGCTAAACATATGAAATGAAGGAGTGCTCATGTACCACTACTACCATTAAAATAAAATTATCATCTCAAAATAAACTGACATCGATTTCTTTAACGTTTTAAGGAATGCCACTTTATAAGGGAGATGTTGGCCCTTATTCTGTAAGGTGTGATAAGCGCAGTTGACGTGATATCACATGAAAGCCCCATTGACTTTAATGGGGATTTCCCTGCGATAGCACATCATTTGTGTTTATCACACCTTACAGAATAAGGGCATTTGACTTAAAGCAACCACACAAACCAACTCCAGCCTTAAACACACAAACCAACCTTGAAACAACACGTGGAGAGAAACTTATGCTCAAAGAGGTGCATGCAGTACCTGGGATAGATGCTAATAGGAGTCATTAACATATACTTTGTATATCCTATTAGCATATCTGCCAGGTATCTCAGTTTTGCTCCTTTTTGAGACCGGTGTCTCTCCACGTATTGTTTCAAGGTTGGTTTGTGGGGATATCTACAGTATAGCACAGGGGTCCCCAATGCGATGCTCATGGGCACCGTGACGCCTACCAAGAATTTTGCGGGTGCCAGCGAATGCAGTGTTTACGACAGCTGTTGAGTGCCGGTCCGCACCGGAAGCTGCGCCCAAAGTCCGTATCCGTGAGTGGTATTGGAGGTCTCACCCCAAGGTAAGTGTATTGTGTGTGTGCATTGGTTGGTGCTCCCACAGTCTCCTGAACGCTCAAGTGTCACCTTGGGCACAAAAAGGTTGGGGAACCCTGGTATAGCATTTGGAGCTAATATAATAGGACTCTCCCCCTTCCATATTTCAGAGTCTGGGTGTAGCAGACCCGCCTTTAGGTATGACCTAAGTAACGCATCATTAAATACCTGCACTATCTATAACGGAGTTCTGTGCATAGGCGTTGCTACAGGAAACACCTGTTTTGCATATCTTAAGCACTAATATTCATTATAATAATGCAAGAGCTTGTTACAGCTGAAAATAGCACTTAATCCTGTGTTTGTGAGCTTTGAGTCAATAACAGAGCTTTGTGGATCTGGGTTAATAAAAGTAAGGAAGAGAGAAAGAATGGACAATACCGGTGTTATCTTGTTAAACACACATCAGACAAATGGGAGTAGCCAGAGGAAATCATCTCCCTCCCAAGTCTTTGCTTTCCATGTTTACAATGTACGGTAGCATTCACAATCGATTTAAAAATAGGTATAGGACCTTGATGAAAGGCATCACTTACACAGGTTTAACCCCTTAAACATGTCACTGCCACTGTACGCTTTGGTCTTAAAAGGCACTTCCGCTTTAAGGGACAAATACTCTTGACATCCATAGTTAGTTGTGAAGTCTTTTTTTGCAGTAAAGTATATCTATGCATGAGTCATGAATGAGGTTATTTTAGCTAGACTTAGGGGCTCATTCACAAAGCAGAGATAAGTGGTTTTAAGCACGATAAATGCCCTTATAGCATGATACTGCCTGCTGTGCTATTCACAAAGCAGTGATAACAGTGCAGTATCGCACTATGGGCCTCATGCAGTAAGCGTTGATAAGGGAAATATGGCCATGTTATAGCCAAAATTGGGTTTGAGATTCAGTAAGCGCCGATAAGTGCTTCATATCGCCAGGTTTCGGAGCCGATAATTTGGTTATGGCCAGTCGCCTGCCGATAAGCCTGTTTTCGACACTGATCGCCACTTTTTTAAATCGGCTGGATTCAACAAAAAAAAACAGCTTATCGGGGCTGATCGGCACTACGAAATTGAGATGTTATGGCCGATTTCTCCCGCCAACTAAAGTTGGCATTTTGGACGGGAGAACGATCGCTAAGGCTGCCGGAACGGCACTTAGAAAAAAAACATCTTCTGTACATCAATGGAAGTCAATGGAGCGGGGACGTATAACAGTATAGTACTGTTTACGTTTCATTGCTCACAATACAAGGGGGATTTGCATTACAGTGTGGGGGCATTCCCTGCATTGTGTCACAGCTGACGTGTCTTATTTGCATAACATTCGACTTTTACATGTTTTCAGCATTTGCGGGTCACATTACTCATCATGTGATGATGTGGCAAGGGAAAATACTATACTACACTCTTAAAGGAGAATCTCACATCATATCACACATTTTACTCAACTCAGCGACAATTATTTACATGATGTCACACATGTCACACATACACCGTATATTCATGTTCCTTTACATTACACAATGCTTGTAATGTGTCACGCATCTTTAAACCTTCATGTACATCTAAATTCTCATGTTTACATCTACGTTTGGGTCCTCCCTATTTTCATGACGTCACTTATTGGACGCTCAATCACATTGCATGTTTACATTGTAACCGTTGCATTACAAGCACTTCAACCTAACTTATACACACATGTACAGTAATTCATCATTGGGACACCTTGTAAACTCATTCTATACCAACTATCCTCCTTACACAAATGCATGCATATGCACACGACTATTCATTGTTGCCAACATGTCACAATAACATGGATAATTACACATGTTACACAAAACTTTTCCCACGTCAATCTCAGCCTTTTTGTCTCATTACATGACTGACTCTTGCGTTCACAAGTGTTACATGCATTGCACATGCAACTATTTATTTGCAAGCAATCTTTGTACAAAGCTTCACGTCACATCATTGCCAAATATCATCATTCCCTGCAGAATACACACAACAAATACTTAGAACAACAAGTGCACACAGCTTGCCACAGAAGTACTTTATTATGGTAATGTAACACCTTGCATTTTACTATGTCACCTGACATCATCACATACCTATTTAAAGGACGCACATTACCTGCTCATTCACAGCTACTCATTTCAAAATGTTGCGAATGTTTAGGAGACGCAGGAACATTCTTTTCTATGACATGCTTGATGATCAAGAGAATCATATAGGGCAAGGTAGGGACACACCGAGGGACAGTGACAGTGACGCGGATACGACAGGGACAGGGAGAGGGACAGGCCGAGGGACAGGTAGAGGGACAGGAGATCAGAGGAGAAGACAGAGGAGACAACTTGTGCCTCGTCCGCGTCTGTACAGGGAGAGAACCCTGTTAGATGGGATGAGTGAGGAGGAGATTGTAAGTCGCTATCGTTTGAGTTCAGCAGCAATCTTAGCTCTTTATGAGGAGATAAGGGGGGATTTAGATTTTTTCACAGCCAGAGGTCGTGCAGTCCCTGGGCTTGTTAAAATGCTGTGCTCATTACATTATCTTGCTTCCGCGTCATACCAGACAACTGTGGGCATAGTGGGCGGGGTCTCGCAATCTACATTCTCGCGGGCCTTGACCCAGTTTCTCTATGCACTCAATAGACGCGCTAGGAATTATATTCATTTTCCTACAGAGGCGACAGAGTGGCTGGAAGTCAGGACTGGCTTTTATAATATAGCAGGGATACCATGTGTGCTGGGTGCAATCGATTGCACACATGTTGCTTTGATTGCACCTAGTCAGAGTGAGCATGTGTACCGCAATCGGAAGCACTACCATTCACTCAATGTACAGGTGGTATGTGATGCCACGATGAGGATAATGCATGTGGTACCCAAGTTCCCTGGTTCCAGTCACGATTCCTCTATCCTGAGGAACTCTTCAGTCTTCCATGCGTTCGAAGAGGGACATTTTGAACCTGGTTGGCTGCTGGGTGAGTACATATTTACATGTTCTAACACAAAACACATGTTGATTTAGGAATGTTGGCATTGTACAATTTGATCACTAATGTCAGCTTATGTGTGCTCCATTCATTATAGGTGACTCAGGATACGGAATTAGGCCGTGGCTCTTGACTCCGGTGCTAAACCCTCAAACTGAAGCAGAGGACAGGTACAATGCAGCCCATATATCTACAAGATCTGTTATAGAGAGGACATTTGGCCTACTCAAGACCAGGTTTAGGTGTCTGGACAGAACTGGTGGGGCTCTTCTATACAAGCCTCAAAAAGTGTCTGATATTATCCTTGCCTGTTGCATTTTGCACAATGTTGCACTCAGGCACAATGTACAGTCAGACCTAGCTGAGGCTTTGGTAGACGAGCATCCCACCCATGTAGCTGCTGAAAATGAACAAACAGCCAGTGGTGGCCAGACACGACAGAATCTCATCAATTCATTTTTTTCTTGTAAGTACAAACTCATATGTTCCTAGTACTACTTTTATAGTTTAATTATGTTATATTAACAATAATGTTTCTTTATATAACCTTCTGTTAGGACACAGATGAATATGGGTTGCACACCTTTCTTTTCTCTGCTGTGTGCACAAAGGGATGTGGCACCGGTATGTTATTGTTGCACAGGTTATATAATCCCTCTTCAATTGTACTTTAGTTGTGTGTATGTGAATACAACTTGGGTAACAAAGCAATAATATTTTAGCATTGTGTTATTCCTTATGCTAAGACAAAACACATATTATGCCCATAATCATTCATGCTTCTAGTATGCTTACATACAATGTTATTGGTGCAGTGTAACATGTACATCCATATGATGTGTACACCAGGCTGATTTACATTTTGAATGTCATGAAATATACATGGTGTTGTACATTTAACACCAAATACACACTTTGCTGTGTTGTTTACGGTACTGAAGATGGCATGTCAATGTTTGCAATTTATATATTGTTCCTTTGCATTATAGGTATATCTCCAGTATGACTGATCATGGTATGTATATTTGCTGACATCTCTCATAAGATGTGGCTACCTCAATCTTCCTATAATTATTGGAACTAAAAACCCAACATATTGGTTTAAACACAAATGTTACATATATGTACTTTCTGTATCATGTATATGCATTTAGCTACTCTTGAGCTTTCATGTGCATTGTATTACAAAATGATTACTCACATTTCATCACATTTTATGTATGTTTCCTTATAATTTCCATTAATGTAATATAGAGGTGGTTGGAGAAAAGGGGATAACTGTACTTATTTGTTTACTTACGGGAGCACATTCATCACTAGCATAGACACACTTTTTAAGACAACTGTTTGTGTCTCTATCAATTGGTGTAGGATCCATGTATAACACCGACAAATGATAACACCAGCTTTATTATGGTAGCTTATATCATCATATTGACTATACTATGTATTTCTAAACGATTAATAAACACAGTAAACTATAGTTAGTTAGGTTAATGAAATATACACAGAAACGTACTTCATAACATGATGGTGATGTCATATTCAGAACATCATGCATTGGAGGGGACCATAACATCTGGCCACTAACATTATTTGCTACAGTCCCAAACCATTTTATCTACATACCCATGTAACAAGAGATTTTAAAAATAAATGGCTACTTGGTTGTAAGTGTCCTTTACATTGGGAGAAGGAGTGGCTCACTGAGTAAAGACACACACTGGCACTGATAGTTTGAAGCAGGGGAGTCTGGTTCAATTCCCGGTGTGGGCTCCTTGTGACCTTGGCCAAGTCACTTTATCTCCCTGTGCCTCATGCGGAAAAAAAACATTTGTACGTTCCACGGGCCAGGGACCTCAGGCTGAAACATGTGTCTGTAAATCGCTGCGTACAACTAGCAGCCCTATACATGAACATGCTCATATTATTATTATTATTGTTACATAGTTTCGACAGTCATACGTTCCATTACATATTAGAATACACAAATGTGTTAGCAGAGTGGGAATGGTTGTTATATATAAAACACACCATGTCATAAAATGTTAGTAGTCATTAAAGAACACTCAATAAAAATTCATGAGGCACTCTTTTGCAACATCATTATGTTAATTAAGTGCTTATGCAATATAGGCATAAGGGTATCACATTTTTAATTGTTTGTTAATAAGCGCTGCAAGCAATATAAAATTCGTTCCATATGTAGTATAGTAGTCGGTGGCTCCTCCTCACAATCATCTCATATAAAGGTAGACTCTTCTGAAATCATACATTGATCCGATTGTATCTTCCCCGACATCTCTGAAATACAGCAAACACATGATGGTCAAAGATGGCACCTTACTAGATATGCATCCGTGACAACGCGTTACGCAGCTCTATATGATTGTGTAGATACACACGTCACTCACTTATATGTTAGAAGTAAAACTGTTCATCAGTATGTAATGTTTCTTTACATTTGTAGCAGGCATAACTATGTATAAGAAGTGAACGTTGCCTGTATACTGAAAGATGTGCGCGCACATCTTTGTGTGCGCACGCACTTCACGCTTGGCTCCACTAACTGTTAGCGCATGCGCAAAACAAAGCGTACGTTGTGCGTTCAATACATGTTGAAAATACCAGTAAACATAACATCTTTATTTCAAATACAATGAAGACGAAACTACATTCGTTCTAAACGAGTACATCTGTATTCTTTTTAAACAGACGTGTTTGAACAGAAAGCACGGCCGATAACACAATGCGCAAATGCAATACGTGTGACGTCATGTTAAGCCAGCGTGAAACGCACGCTAACACTCCTCCCACTCAATTAACATTCGGCTAACGCCCAGGGTACGCCTACAAACACTGAGCCGCACGCATCACACACTGCAGTTACCGTTACTATAACAAAACATGACAGCCAATAGGCTTTGAGGCGCGCACGTCGCTTGGGGGCGGGACTTACATCACTAATCCTTTTTAAGGACGCCTTGGCCCATGACAAGGGTCCCACGTCATACGTGGTGGACCCGGTTTTCAATGTTGTAGATGTTGCATGATAACAAAACAGGTATGTGTTAGAGTAATGGTAAAATGTTGCTAATATGTTTAAAGGGATAGGAAAGTACGTATATTTATTCCGTCAGCAATGTGTACTACTCTTTCAGGTCCTACTATATTGTATTAGGAAACAATTTGTTTGTGATCGCTACATGTTATGCAGTCTGCAATGTTACGCTGTATCCACGCATTGAAAGTGAAAATGGTGGTTACAAAAAAAAAAAAAATTTAAACGCAGAGTCAACGCATAACGATTGTTATATTTACCATTCTTCTAGAATTAACTCTTCGCCTGGCTGCAACTGGTCGCTCCAGAAATGCAAGCCATTTTCATCCACGCTTAACCCAACCGCTGAATCCAGTATGGCACATATCTCCTCCAGGATGCGCTCATAGGAATCGCCACTGCTTTCTTCAAATAATTGGTCGGGAGGTAGGTTCATTTCTTCCGGTTCCCATTCCAATGCAATTTCAGCTGAAAGGCTTGGTACATAATCATAGTACTTTTGTTCTTGTACAATGTGGGTTTCAGGAATGGAGGCTGCAGATATTGCAGCACGTATCGATTCAAACGGATCAGTAGTAGCGGATACATTGCTATTGCCATTAGGAATAAATATGCCTTTCACGACAATATAAGTGCCGTCTTTCAGGATAAATTGTTTTTCCGGGGCAATCTTCCAGAAACCATAGGTGTGTTGTAGCTTATCCTGGTCACGTTCAAAAAAGTCATTACTTGATAAAGTGAATCTTATTGAGGAATTAAAATTCCGTGCATGCTTACGGTCTTGGTAATAAGGATATTTTGCTCGAATGAAATCATCGATTTGGCGTGTGCTTGCTTTCTGTCCGCGACTGTTCAAGATGGCTTCACAGATCATGTACTTATACCCTAAAAGGGGATTAATATTGTTAACGAATTCATCAGCCATGTCTGAGTAGCACAAAAGCTGTGTGCAGGTCTGTGTTATTTGCTCATCAAAATGAATGTGCTGAATGGCTAACAAACTCCTGTTTTTCCTTGTCAAGGTCAACAAAAGTAACTACTTTGACTCCTTATTTCAAACGCCAATTGGATTTGGTTGTCTAATTGGGTTAACAGTTGTGGTTCGTGATATGGGACTGTGGGAGAAACATTTCTCCTTCTTTTATCTCGTTTGTGAAAAACATCCCTAGACTGTGAATGCGTTCACATAGTGTTTTTTTGAAAACTAACAAAGACCAGTGTGTGAAAATATTTCTTAGCCAGGCATATCAGTAAAAACACACCTGCAAAAAGAAATGTTTTTTCCCCGCTTACATTTCTGTGTGTATGTGAAAGTCTGGTTAACTCCCTGTCTGCATGAGTTTAAATACGTGTGTATATATATATATATATATATATATATATATATATATATATAAATATATCTCTTATAAAAATATATATATATTTATATATAATATTTTTTTTTTTTTTATATTGCAGGAGTACACACAACATTGATGGCATTAAGTATACCTTGTATGAAACCTATTTAAATGGTGAGAAACATGATTGAATTAAGTAATAAACATTTGTTTAAGCACAATACTGTTAGAGTCTCATACTTAGGATATTTCTCAAACATTAGGCCTGTATTATTAAAATAGTGTGCTTTCACAAGGAAGCATGAAGTGTATTAGTTTGTGTATACCAGTTTATATAGTACTATATATATATATATATATATATATATATATATATATATACACATATATATACATATATATATATATATACACACATATATACATATATATATACACATATATATATACACATATATACATATATATATACACATATATACATATATATATACACATATATACATATATATATACACATATACATATATATATATATACACACTCACACACTCACACTCACACTCACTCAGTGTGTGTGTGTGTGTGTGTGTGTGTGTATATATATTATTATACATTCTGAGATGTTATAGAAACGAACACACAACTGATTAAAGGACAAAATTACAATGGCCAAGCAAGGCAAAGGTAAGTAATAATTTACACATAATCCTGCTGTACACGTACAAGAAAGATGTTTGCACTTACTTAGGTGTTTTAATAATTGCATGTGACTAATATGCATATGCAATTCTTACATCAATTAACACACCCAAATGCAATGTTTTGCTGCAAAGTCAATGGCAGCTTCTCTAAACTTAGCAACTGGCTCCTGGTGGACCATTACTGAACAGACGATTACAACATAAATATTTATAACACAATTAATTATGAGTGTTAACATTTCCAAAACTTCACGTGTACAAGAACATAGTTGAAAGTTTGGAAACAACACAGTCTTCAGCATACATACAATAGTAATTAGATAATGTGAAGTCAACAAAACAAGGCCAAAGACATATTTTCTGAATTATAACATTTATTTTTTTTGTTCCTTTTGCGAGCGAGTAACAGGCCTGCTTGTTGTCTCTTGAATTTTCCTTTTTCTTTTGCCACCAACTTTAGGCACAACAGAGCCACTTTGAGTGGCCTCTGGCACTTCACGGGCAGGGCTTGTGGCCAGTGACTGTTCACCTACGGGGCTTGTGGCCAGTGACTCACCTACAGGGCTTGTGGCCAGTGACTCACCTACAGGGCTTTTGGGCAGTGATTCACCTACAGGGCTTTTGGGCAGTGATTCACCTACAGGGCTTTTGGGCAGCGATTCACCTACAGGGCTTTTGGGCAGCGACTCACCTACAGGGCTTTTGGGCAGCGACTCACCTACAGGGCTTTTGGGTAGTGACTGTTCACGGACAGGGCTTGTGCCCAGTGACACATGTGAGCAAGTTGGTAGACACTGCACAAGTGATGGTTGGTCTGTTTCATGTGTGTCTTTTGTTGTTTTTGACCAAAAACTGGTCAGTAGTAACTGCTTGTATTTTGTTTTTGTGGGCTCCTTTGTAGGTGTCAGCTGCTGATTTTGTACAGATGGCAGTGGTAGTATGTCGTCAGGAACCTGCACAGCAATCTCTGCTACTTGACCGGTAACATTTGGGCCTGGTGAATGAATATCAGATGAATGTGGTGAAAACTGACCTGCATGAACAGATCCTGGCTGGGAGGTGTTGAATTGTGGTACATTAGTCATTCTCCAGTAATTAGCTTGTGTTTGCTGAACAACTAATGCTTCGAATGAGGTGTTGATTTTTTGCAACTGTTTAGGCACTTCAATGAAGACTCTGTGGAGATGTGCCAATTGTGATACTGTTTCTTCCTGCAGTCCAATCATCCTTTCCAGCACTGTCATCATGTCTGAATGGCGACGATTTTCTGCGTCCACTATTTTTCCCTCTGAAGCTACAATTGCATCGTATGTGGAAGTTGATGGACGATTTGGCGGTACAACAGTTTCTATTGGCACCTCTTCATGGTCACATGATTGTATTTCAGTCTCTTCTGTGGCGTCATCCTCATCATACTCATCATCCTCATCACCATGATGTTCTAAAAAGAAATGTACACATTATTAAATGGCATGTTAATGTATGCTGTGTTACTATGTAATTGTACTATGTCCTAAGTAACACCTAACATGTTAGCATACGTTTTATAACCTCATTAAAAACTACCTTGACTTACGAATAATGTTTGGACTCAGTATGAAATATGAATGAATGAAAAGTTGCTCTAAACTCAGAAGTCCTACATGATAATTAACATCACTAACACAATACATGTTGCCTTACACTTAATTTTCACTGACACTAAGTAATCCTATTTAAAGAAGATGTGCAAAACAAATAATGCACATGACAACATAACATATAGAAGAGCACATATTATATGGCCAGCAAATGATACACTCACCTTCTAGTAGTGTTGAGCTGGCTGACCCAGGTGAAGACACTTGTTCCATCTCAGGTGACACATGTCCTCCAGGGGCAACTATATATAACAATAACATAAGTTTTACATTTACATGTGTAAATATTGAACAAACACTTATTGTATGTTCTGTATTTATGATTAACTAACAACATCAGTTCCTTAACCGAAAATGTGTGTGAAAGTGAACATAAATAGTTGTAATAACACTGTACATGCCTGTGTACTTAGAATTTTTGAGTTCCCTAACATACAACATACTATGTTTCTGCAGTAATGCGTGAGGATAAATAGATTAAATGAGTACATAAAAATCATATGTTGTGTAGTGATATCAGTATCATAATGTACATAACTATCATGAGATGACCATTCACAATGGTTATCATGAAGGTGGTCATATTGCAAAAAGTGTTGTTTTTGGTAGAGGATATGTGTGGTACATTAATCGAAGATGTGGCACACCTGAATGTGGCTGTGACTCAACAAGACAACACATGCAGTGTGTGATAATGTGTCTTTGATAGTAGTTCAACTATAGATATGAGTGAACTAATGTGTGACGTACGCTTTGATAAGTAATGAGTTGTTGGGGCATTTAGTAGCTAGAGTTAAGCTTTCAAATGAGTGTGATTAACTTCAGTTGTGCTATTCAGGTTGTAAGAAAGGTATTCCCTTCCCCAAAAAGCCTAATCAGCCACACCTTTCAATGACTTGAAACAGGTGCAAATGGTGTGAACTAAGTTGACCGTGAAATGAGGCTGTAATTAGTGTGTGTGCTGAACCCCACCCCCTCTGTTGAAGTGTATGCTGTGATGAGATATTAATTGCAGCTGCTTTAACACAATGGTAGATGAGCTAAGTAGTCATCTGCAGTGTTTAAGTTATGAAAACAATGACATAACATATGCTACGTGTGCCTCATTATGCTGTCTGTATATGACATAAAGCAAAAATGGACCTTTTCATAAGCAACTATAGATGTGTTAGTGCCAGTGATGTTTGTAGGCCGTTACATGCAATTTCTTTGATGCATGCTTAAAATAGGCAGTAATGTCATGTTTGTCGGAGTAAAATCAATAAAATACACAATAACATGATACATATTTCTGTTCTGTACCTGTAGCTACTAATAATTTCTCATGAACATGTGTTACACGTGTACTACCCTGTTGTTCCCCATCTTCGCCCACCATCAATTGCTTCCACTGCAGCTATGCATTTTGGGAATTCACATGTAAATGAGCACGCAATGGCACGTGCTATATTAGTTACTGCTTTTAGTAGGACTACTACATATATGTCTATTTTGAGATATATATATACAGAATCAGACATATACATATATAGATGCAGGTATGCTTATATTGTGAAGACAGTATAAAAAGCAGTGTAACTATGCAAAATAACTGTAAGCAACGACACGCCTAGTACAGTAATATTTATCACCTGCTGGAAATTGTGACGGATAAATTCCAATGTCACGGTCACCAGCCAAGCCTTCCACGACGACGGTAAGTAATTTTGGCCGAAGCAGCTCCTCCAATGGAGTCAATATGAGACGTTGTGGTGTGGGCCCACCTCCAGTGCCAGTAGCATGCACGCGTTGGTCTTGTATTTTCTTTTTCAATTTGGACCTAATATCATCAAATCTTTTCCGACAATGATACTTGTCCCTGACACTATTCCCACAGGCATTGACACCAATGACTATTGTGTCCCACATTTCTTTTTTGCTTGCTGCACTTGTCCGCCCTTGAAAAACATATAAAAGATATGAGGTAAATGAATAATAATATAAGCACCAGTTTCCTACACTGCTAGCTGTTCCAAGTGATAGCAAACATGCTGTTTTATGTGTAATATGTGCAGCACATGAGCATTCACTACTAAACCTATACATGTAAGCAAGGTTGCATTCATATTGTATGCAGTTCTGGCAAATTGACCGCCTGTGTTTATTTGTCCTTGTAAGGCATGATAAAAAGCTGTGTTTCCACACTAATGAACATAGAAAGATATTGTGTACCCATATTTGCATATGAACAAAACTCAGATGACCTAGGATCACATGTATTTGAATAATAAATGTAAAGTTACACTTACCTACTAAATGTCCATATATACTGTCATAGTGCTCCAGAATGCCAGTGACAAGAGCCCTATTTTCCTGGTCATTGAAGCGAGGATTACGTGGCTTCTCCACACGTTTTTTCCGAGCAGGTTTAGGGTCAGAGCTTGGCTGGTGCTGACTGGACTCTCCTTCTTCCAATGGAAGAGCCTCCAAAAGCTGGCCACCAGCAAGCACGCCACCACCATCCACCCCATCAGCAACTGCGCCACCAGCAGCACTCCCAGCACCAGCACTCCCACTCCTAGCACCAGCACTCCCACTCCTAGCACCAGCACTCCCACTCCTAGCACCAGCACTCACACTCCTAGCACCAGCACTCCCAGCACCAGCACTCCCACTCACAGCAACAGCACTCCCACTCCCAGCACCAGCACTCCCACTCACAGCAACAGCACTCCCACTCCCAACAACAGCACTCCCACTCCCAACAACAGCACTCCCACTCCCAGCAACACCACTCGCAGCACCAGCACTCCCACTCCCAACAACAGCACTCCCACTCCCAGCAACACCACTCGGTGCACCAGCAACATCACTCCCCTGAACAGAACGTTCACTCCGACGCGTACTCCCACGAGTAGCACTCCCACTCCCACCAGCATCACTCTTCCCACGCTTTGCGGGCATACTTCCAGCACTCACAAAAAACAGACAAGAAATGTACAGGCAATCACACGACCCACTTCCACATATAAAACAAGACAAAGATGTAAACAAAACAACAAAGGACAAAGCTCACCCAATACACAACAAGTCTCTCAGTCAATATGCAAATGTTCAATCGTCCAGCTCTGTGCGTCTCTCTCTCTCTCTCACTCCCAACAACACAGAGAATGATTAGCAGTACACGTTGCCTTTAAATATGGCGCGCAATCAAAAACATGCTTGTTTCGCCTGATTCAGCAAGATTTGTGATTGTGCAACCTAACAGCACCCCGCCACGCACGCCGATACACCTGTGTGTGATCGGCTCATCATCGTGAGAGTGGGCGGATTTGTTTTCTGGTTGATTTTGAATGTATTCGGCACTTACTGCATACGGAGAGGGAAAAACGCCAATAACATGACTAATCGATAAGCTTGCCGATTTCACATAATCGTCGCTTACTGCATGAGGCCCTATAACGGCTTTTTATCACCCGTAATCAGTAAGGGGGAAAAAAGTTGTACAATAGGGCAAAAAATGGCTAATCTGCCGTTTTTTGCCAGTAACTGCTATTCACAAAGCAGTGATAACTGATTCGTACTGTAAAAGCTCACCATTTCTTCAAACCAGCGAAAGGTTGGAGCAAAAGAGATGGAGACATGCATAAAATAATTTTTTTCTGCACAGCATTAATACAGGAGGCCGGCGGGGGTTTCCGGGTGGTCCCCATTGTGTCCAGGGGCCCTCGGGTGGTCCCTGCTGGTGTCTGGGGGGCCTCAGGTGGTCCCTGTGGGTGTCCGGGGGTCCTCGGGTGGTTCCCGCAGGTGTTTGGGGTCCTCCGGGTGGTGTCCGTGGGCCTGCAGCACACAAAAAAAATAATCCAATACTTGGAAATAAATACACCCCCCTAACACATATAGTAATGGGCAAAATTACTGTGATCCAGATATGAATACTAGTGCATTTGCTCATTTAAAATAAAACATTAACCAGCAGAAATAAAGTAAATAAAACTTTCACTTACCCCTGCCAGCCTGCCAGGATGAAGGCTGTCCTCATCATCGTTCATGTCCTCCGTTGCCAGCAAGAATACAATTAAAAATACAATCTAATGAGGCGCATGCGCGACGGCTGGCTGCATGGACGTGTGAGTTGTACGCTCCGTTCACAGCCGGCACGAATATAAATAAATAAAGCACAAAAACTTCACCGGCACTCACCGGAAAACCCCCATAGCCCGCCGAAGCTGTAGGGCTGTCAAGGGCAACAAGATCAAAGCGGACCTCGTCGGTCTTAACCGAATATTTTGCGAAGGGAGAAGCGGGCCGCGCCAAAAATCATGAGGGGCCTATACATAGCGGCTCCGAGTCTGAAGTTGAAGACGGGGCAGATCATGAAAGGGATGATCAGATAATGCGGCGACGAGACATGCGGGAGTTCTGTATGGACATAAAACGCTGCCTTCAGTCAGAACTGACCGCTCTGAGAGCGGATTTAGGCAGCATAGGGATCAGAACAGACTCCCTAGAGAGGAAACTCGACTCCTCCATTAAGGCCCAGCGTAAAGCTGAAAAACAACAAAAATAAACAACCACCAACAATATCCAATGCAATCAAAACAATCCCCAAATAAACAACAATAAACAAGTAAACACCACAAAATTACCAGCAATCAATTAAGTAAATACCAAATAAACACCAGAATTAACAATTAAAACACCAAAAACATCAATAATTAAAGAAAGAACCAAATAAATACCATTATTAAAAAGCAAAAGAAGAAAAATAAACCACAATTAAAAAGCAAACAACAAAAAAGTTACAGAAATAAACAATTGAAAACACCACAAAAATTCCCATCATTAAAAATCAAAAAAACAAAATAAATTAAAAGAATTCCTGGGGGGGGGGGGGGGGGTGCGGGCGATTACAGAGGCCCCGCACTCATCCCCATGGTATTTAAATTAAATGCTGGGGGAGGCGTGAGGACTCTGTAACTCACCTGCTGCCAGCCGGGTCTTCAGCGACGCGTCACCATGTCAACATGGCATCAAATGACACAAAGACATTGGGAGAGGGGGGGTGTGAATGCTGCGACGCCCATGAAGGGGGTCGCAGCTCAAAAAATTTGCGCACCGCTGGGTTAGAGTATACGGAAGAGATTGCCTAGAAATCAGATAAATTATTTGGGTGTAGGCAGAAGAAAAACACGTGTTTTTCAATTCATCAAGTAATCAAGGATATGATACAAGTGGAATTAGCACAGCCGGATAGAAAACTAAATATTCCCAAAAAAGTTAACAGCATGTATCCTTTTCACAAGAAGAAGTAAAGCACTTAGAAGTCAGTCCTAATATTGATGCAGCAATTTCCAGGGTGTCAAGGAAAACAACGATACCAGTTGAAGATGCAGCATCTCTCAATGATGTAATGGATAAAAAGATGGATAGTGTTTTAAAAAAAGGCATATGTGAGAGGAGGTGCAGCATGCAAACCAGCGATAACAACATCAGTGGCAAGAGCAATGCGGATATGGATTGCTAATATAGAAGAAGCATTGGATAAAGGAGTAAAGAGAACTTATATTCTGAAGGCGTTGTCAGAAATCATGTGGGCAGCAGACTACATAGCAGAAGCGTCGCTGGATGCAGTGAGACTGGCAGCCAAGTCAATGGCTTGTACAGTAACAGCAAGAAGAACGCTATTGCTCAGACACTGGATGGCAGACACAGCATCAGAGAATAGTTTATGTAACTTGCCCTTTGAAGGAGAATTTCTATTTGGGAATAAATTGGATGCGATTATAAATAAAGCGTCAGGAGGTAAAAGCACGTTTTTACCACAAGAGAGTAGAAATAGGAGACATGGCCCTGCATTTCATCAGACTGAAAAGTCACAGTATAGGGAAGCAAGAACATATCGTCCTGGAAAAACGTTCTCAAGGCAAACGTCATGGAGAGGCGGACAGAATAAACTTTTTCGTGGTGCCAGAGGGAGAGCATCATTTTCTAGAGGAAAATTCTCAAGAAGGTCAAGGGGTCCAGAAGCTTCCAGTTGGAGGAAGACTGAGCCAATTCAAAGCAGCATGGGCCCAGTCAATAAAAGACAGATGGGAACTACAGATCATTTCTTTCGGGTACTACCTGGAGTTAAAAAACATTCCAAGAGGGATACATTCTTAAGGACAAAGTATACACAGACAAAGGAAAAAATAAAACAAATGAGTTTTGTCTTGAAGGATTTATTACAGGCCAACGTACAGTAATAACAAGGGATCCTGTTAAAGGACAGACAACAGAGGGTTGTCATAAATGGAACTTTTTCAGGTTGGGCTAAAGTCGTGAGTGGAGTACCTCAGGGATCGGTACTGGGACCCCTGCTTTTTAACTTGTTTATTAATGAACTTGAGGTTGGGATCGAGAGCAAAGTCTCCATCTTTGCTGACGATACTAAATTGTGTAAGGTAATAGAATCAGAGCAGGATGTAATTTCTCTTCAGGAGGATTTGGAGAACAACATTAATACTAGAAAACAAAAGCACCCTTTTTGACAGCACTCGTTGTATGTGATAGTGTAAAGATGAATGATTTAAAATGTAATCTTTTAATTCAACTAGTTAAAATAATTGTCAAAACATTAGAACCAAAATTCCAACTGACATTGGTGACAAAACACAAAAAACAGACAACATTAATTAGTCCTTAAACTGCAAACTAGGTGGTTGATCAAAATCTAACCAGACTGACTAATGGCAGAGAAGAAACCCATATATGAGAGTAAACCTCCTAGTGCAGCAATAAAAAAGTTTAAAAAGCCTGTGTAAATAAAACAGGTAACATGGGACTGATCTTACACATGTATATACCTCTTGAAGATACTGGGTATATAGTAGATGGATGTTGACTCACTGCCTAAGTGATGACA
The DNA here is from genome assembly GCF_040206685.1 of Ascaphus truei. Taxonomy (NCBI): domain Eukaryota; kingdom Metazoa; phylum Chordata; class Amphibia; order Anura; family Ascaphidae; genus Ascaphus; species Ascaphus truei. The sequence goes on from NC_134484.1 coordinate 326,930,204, forward strand.
GTAGTGTATATTGGGCAAAAGAGCTCACAAAGTGTGATAACTGGCTCTGGGGCACGGATCTAGTCCGTATCCAGTTATAGCCCCTTAATAAAATGTGCGATATAAAGCAACGAATATACTGCAGTGTGACAACAAACAAACATAAAAGAGGGGATGGTTTGATGCAAACAGCAGACGTAAATCAGCTGCTGTTATAAGGCAGAACAAAACAAGGAGGGGTGACAATATACACACAGTTCAAAACACCCTCACTGCAGCAGCGTTATATCCACAAAACCAACATCATGGTTGTGGAAGCTGATTAATCCTGCAGATGGTAAAATACCATTAAGTTTGTTCCCCCATATTAGAGTATATACGGTACCTTCTGTATATACGGTATATACTCTAATACACTTTGTGAGCTCTTGTGCCCAATATACACTACTGTCATCACTTAGGCAGTGAGTCAACATCCATCTACTATATACCCAGTATCTTCAAGAGGTATATACATGTGTAAGATCAGTCCCATGTTACCTGTTTTATTTACACAGGCTTTTTAAACTTTTTTATTGCTGCACTAGGAGGTTTACTCTCATATATGGGTTTCTTCTCTGCCATTAGTCAGTCTGGTTAGATTTTGATCAACCACCTAGTTTGCAGTTTAAGGACTAATTAATGTTGTCTGTTTTTTGTGTTTTGTCACCAATGTCAGTTGGAATTTTGGTTCTAATGTTTTGACAATTATTTTAACTAGTTGAATTAAAAGATTACATTTTAAATCATTCATCTTTACATTATCACATACAACGAGTGCTGTCAAAAAGGGTGCTTTTGTTTTCTAGTATTAATGTTGTTCTCTCTCTCCCCTTATTGCACCGTTGTATACATCACATATATATTTGAGGCAGACGCGAGGGTTCCCTTTCTCTTCCCCCTTCCCTAGAGTATACTACGGAGGATTTGGAGAGACTGTAAACCTGGGCAGGTAAATGGCAGATGAGGTTTAATACAGATAAATGTAAGGTTATGCATTTGGGATGCAAGAATAAAAAGGCGACTTACAAATTAAATGGAGATATATTGGGGGAATCCTTGATGGAGAAGGATTTAGGAGTGCTTGTAGACAGCAGGCTTAGCAATAGTGCCCAATGTCATGCAGTAACTGCAAAGGCAAACAAGATCTTATCTTGCATCAAACGGGCAATGGATGGAAGGGAAGTAAACATAATTATGCCCCTTTACAAAGCATTAGTAAGACCACACCTTGAATATGGAGTACAATTTTGGGCACCAATCCTAAGAAAATACATTATAGAACTAGAGAGAGTGCAGAGAAGAGCCACCAAATTAATAAAGGGGATGGATATTATAACTTATGTGGAGAGGCTAGCTAAATTAGATTTATTTACATTGGAAAAGAGGAGTCTAAGAGGGGATATGATAACTATATACAAATATATTCAGGGACAATACAAGGAGCTTTCAAAAGAACTATTCATCCCACGGGCAGTACAAAGGACTCGGGGCCATCCCTTAAGGTTGGAGGAAAGGAAATTTCACCAGCAACAAAGGAAAGGGTTCTTTACAGTAAGGGCAGTTAAAATGTGGAATTCATTACCCATGGAGACTGTGATGGCAGATATAATAGATTTGTTCAAAAAAATGTTGGACGAGAGGACTTCCTGTGACGTCAGCCGGCATGGTAGCTTGAGGGAAGAGCTCCCGAGACTCCCTGGATAAAAGCATCTAAAATCAGCAATAAAAACCACCAAAACAAACACCTTTTCGGGGACCCGACTAGGTAAAAGCCTCAGGATGGCAAACAAACAAAAAAAAGCAGGGAACCAGGACATTGCTAAGTTCTGTGAGTCAATTCACAGACCGGCAAGCAGAGGAGCTGAAACCCTGACTCCTCAAGATGGCGCCGAGGAGAGCTCTCAGGGGACTGAGGCAAGCACACGTGGAGCTGAGGAGGGACTGTGGGATAAGGGAGACTCATTGGAAGTTACAAAAACCTATCTTGAGACCTTATTTGACCAGTTCTCAAAAAAGATGAGGCACAATTTCCAAGAAGATCTGCAAACAGCTATCACAGGGGTCAAAAAGGAAATAAAAGACCTAGCAGGACACACAGACAAAGTGGAAACAAAGCTAGAGGAGGTGTCCCTCTCTCAAACAGCTGCGGAAGAAGAAATATGCCGCCTGCGATATGAAGTCAACTCCCTGAAGGATGCTATCGAGGATCAAGAAAATAGAGATCGCCGCCAAAATATCCGGATCCGCAACATCCCTGAAGAAATAAAGATTGAAAATCTAAAAACCTACCTGAAAGACTTGTTCTCCTTTTTGATCCCAGACCTTGAGCCCAGAGACCTGGAGATGGACCGCGCCCACAGAGCGCTGGGTCCCCGCTCCGAGGATCCTAGAAGGAGGAGAGATGTCATCGTCAGAATGCACTCATACTCCATAAAAGAGAACCTGATGTATGAGTGCAGAGAGAGAGGAGAAATCAACTTCCAAAATGAAGCCCTGCAAGTCTTCAATGATCTCTCCAGAACCACCATAGAAAGAAGACGCAACATGAAACCTCTCATCAGAATCCTAAACAGCCAAAAGATCCGCTACAGATGGGGATTTCCATTTAAATTGGTCGTCCAAAAGAACGGCAGGTTCAGAACAATCTCCAGACCTGAAGATGCCCCCGCATTTCTGAAATCTCTGGGCCTCCCAGGGCTAGAGAACCAGAGAGAAGGAGAGGAGGAGCCGAGTTCCCGCCACACAGCGCCCCAACACAGAGCATCGGAGAGAATCGCCTCTCAGAGAGTGCCCAGAGCTGTGGACCCGTAGCAGCTCCCAGCGAAAGCAGCAAGAACTTCAGAGCTTCGATCGAGCACTGGCGCCCCCCAGCTGCTCCTCCTGGCCTGGCCTGAGCTACTCCCGGTGTCCCCTAGAGGATCGAAGCCGTGAGAGACACTCAGACACCACCTCCACAACCCTGAAAGTTCCGCGAGAGCTGCACTCCTGATCGATTTCTCATCTCCCCTCCGGCTGGAGAGGAGAGGCACTTCCCAATGGTACCACCCCGACTAGCCCCCAACACCGCGAGCTACTATGGCTCTCTCTCCGCCCTACCTTCTCGCCGCCGTGGCTCTGAGGGCCGCTCTGACGAGAGGGGGGCCTCTACCAGTGCCCCCCCCCACACACACTTTTACAGCGAGTCTGGCTTCTCTGAGCTCACCCATCCCTGCCCCTGACCCTTACTCCTAAAAGTGTTAGAAGGCTAAGAACACAAAGGTGTGAATCTCCCACCACCTTCAAAGTACTCGAACAAAGCAAGGGCAAGTTCCACAACTTAGTTAAGATCAGGGAGAGTTCTCCAAGCTGTTACAAGTGGTTTACGTTCTACTGCAGGGAGGGTCTCGGGCCCTGTACCCTGCCCCACGCCAGGCTTTCTGTCCTGGAAGTTTCTCCAGGGGTGTTTGACCCCGCTACCTTGCTCACTCTCGTGACTAAGGTTATTTTTCTTGGGCCCCGCAAAGGTCCGCCTGTTTTCTCTTTCCCTACTTTGTCCACCCCACCCCTCCCTCCTTCTCCCCGCCCTGAGGCATCCACCCCACTCTCCTCCAAACTGTCTCTGGACCTACGTCCTATACCCCAAAACAGAGCTCTTGACATGGGAAACATAAGAGCATCAGAGCCTGGAGCTCTGAGAACCTTTTTCGTAACATAATGTCTTCCATCAAACTAATCTCGATTAATGTCAAAGGCCTCAATTCAGTAAAAAAGAGGAAGCTAGTCCTCATGGACCTAAAAAAAATCCAAGGGTGATATTGTTCTCATCCAGGAGACCCATTTTAACTCCCCGACACCCCCCAATACATTCAAAAGCGTATTCCCTCAGGCATATTTCGCATCCTCACCAAGCAAAAAAAGAGGAGTAGCCATCCTCATTACGACCGGGGTCCCATTTGTTCTGGTCAAGTCACTCCCAGACCCAGACGGACGATTTCTGGTAATCCAGGGCACCCTAGCAGGTACGCCAATTACACTTGTCAATATTTACGCCCCCAATGAAAACCAATTCCCCTTTCTCAGAAATCTCCTCGAGTCATTGGAGCAGCAATCCCTCTCTTCCCTGATCATAGGCGGAGACTTTAATATGGTGGCATCCCCCACACAAGATAAATCAAACCCCACCCTCCTACCATCCACTCCCTCTTCATACGCCACCCAGTCCCAAAAGAAAGCCAAGAAATTTAGAGACATCATTGAGGAATATTCACTAGTGGACATTTGGAGGGCTCAGCACCAGGGTCAAAAGGATTATACCTTTTTCTCCACCCCTCATCAGTCCTACTCGAGGATCGATTATTTTCTGGGTACGAGTAATGTCTTCCAGGCATCCTCCCAGTCAAACATAGGTTCAATCACCTGGTCCGACCACGCACCGATCGACCTCACCCTATCCCTACCCTTTGTGAAAAACACCCAGTACAAATGGAAGTTAAATGATTCTATGCTGAATTGTCCTGACACGGAGATATCCATACGCCAAAAACTATCAATGTTTTTTCAAATCAATGCCGGCTCCGTCTCAGCCCCAGCTATGCTCTGGGAGGCTCATAAAGCCTCTATCAGAGGAGAACTGATCTCAATCGCCTCTTATAAAAAAGAAATGAAACATAAGCTCTAAAAAGACCTCTCAGACAAAATCACCCAACTGGAACAGCAACATAAAGCCACGGCATCTAAAAAAAACACTAAAACAACTAAACCTAGCTAGATCTGCCCTCAAACAGATCCAACTTGAGGACATAGAGAAAGCACTCAGGTGGTCAAAACAAAAATACTTTGACAAAGGCAATAAAGCAGATAGGCTCTTGGCCTCAAAGCTTAGGGGCGCCAGAGTTAAATCCCAGATAGCCAGTATTCAGACAAGAAAAGGGCAGGTCTCATACATAGAAAAAGAGATAGCGCAGGAATTCGCGGATTTTTACTCGGACTTATACAACCTCCACCCCCCAGACCAAGACCCGGTCAGCCTCAATACAATCACACAATATCTAGAGCAATGTAACCTCCCATCCCTATCCCCCGAGGAGGTAGAGAGTCTGAACAAAAATATATCCCAAGAGGAACTATCTCAAGCAATTAGCTCACTCAAGTTAGCCAAAACTCCGGGCCCGGACGGCTTTTCGAACTCTTACAACAAGATGTTCATGCCGACCCTTTCCCCCTACCTACTAGATATATAATTCCTTCCTTCAAGGGGAGCCGATTCCCGCCACAATCACAGCAGCAAATCTAGCTATAATTCATAAGGAGGGTAGGGACCCGCTCCTTTGCGGAAACTACAGGCCCATCTCCCTGTTAAATACCGATCTCAAAATCTACAGTAAGATCCTGGCAAACAGGCTAAACGCAATTCTCCCTAGACTCATACATGTAGATCAAGTAGGCTTTGTGTCCGGAAGACAGGCCTCCGACAACACCCGCAAAATTGTGGATATAATTGACCACGTGCATCTCACCGGTTCCAAAGCAATGATTCTGAGCCTTGACGCTGAAAAGGCGTTTGACAGAATCAAGTGGTCCTTCCTAGACCAAACTATGCTGAGGTTTGGCTTCTGTGGCCCTTTCCTGGAGGGTGTGAGAGCCCTCTATCAAAACCCAACAGCGTATGTTAAATTATCAGGCGGCTTCTCAGACCCAATAAAAATTAGGAACGGGACCAGACAAGGTTTGCACGCTATCCCCCCTCCTATTCGCCCTAACTATTGAGCCCCTAGCAGCCAAAATCAGAGAAGAAAAAAGTATTAAGGGGATCCAAATTGCAGAAAGAGAATACAAAATCTCTCTATTCGCTGACGATGTAATCCTGTCCCTCGCTGACCCCCACACCTCCCTCCCCAACCTTCAAAGGCTACTGACCCAATTTGGGTCAGTCTCTGATTATAAAGTGAATATGGACAAGTCAGAAGCCTTAAATATATCCCTCCCAGCCCAGACGTGGAAACTCATTCAAGCTAACTATAAATACAAGTGGAGCTCCACCTACATTAAATATCTTGGGGTTAAAATCTCCAACTCCTATAATACCCTCTTCCAATATAACTACCCCCCCCCCCTATTCGATCAGATTAAAAAAGACCTGGAAGCGTGGAAAAAACACCAAATTTCATGGTTCGGGAGAATGGTTTCCGTAAAAATGAATGTTCTTCCAAGGTTATTGTATAACTTCCAAACCCTCCCAATTGCGGTGCCACAAGCGACGCTAAAGAACGTTCAATCACTACTGCTCCAATTCATTTGGAATGATAAAAGGCCAAGGTTCCCAAGATCAGTGATGCTCTCTTCAAGAGCAAGAGGAGGTGTGGGGGTCCCCGACATAGTCAGGTACTATCTCGCAGCACAACTGAAGCAGGCTGTAGTTTGGAATTGCGACCCGGCCTCAGCCTGTTGGCTCGAAATAGAGTCACATTACGCGCGCCCCCACTCCCTCCAAGTGGCATTGTGGACCACAGACGGTAGCAGGGCTGGGCCACAGAGGTTCGACCTAGGAGCAATGAGATGCACGTGGGACGTATGGCTTAAAAGCAAAGGGAAGTATGGTCTGTTAGCTTCCCCTTCCCAGCTATCTCCAATCTTTGGGAACCCCAATTTCCCACCAGGGTGTTCCCCAAGACAATTTGACCAATTCCAGAGTCACAATATTAGGATGGTTGCCGATCTGCTGCAGAAGGAGGAGATCTTAACTTACCAGGCGCTAAAGGATAAATTCTCGATCCAGGGTCTCCACCTGTTCAAGTATTTACAAGTTCATCACTTCCTAATATCATTATCCCCAACCTCCAACTTCCCCCCGCTAACCAGATTTGAATCCTTATGCATTAAAAACACCTACCAAAGAGGTCTGATTTCCAAGATATATAAGGGAATGGAGCCGACATCTAGCCCACCGAATCACCGTTACATGCAAAAATGGTCGGAGGAATTGGGCTTCCTAATAGATCTGGAAGACTGGGAGGAGATTTGGGAGCAAGCCGCTAAAACATCAATTTGCACAACAATAAAAGAAAATATCTATAAAATTATATTTCAGTGGTACCTGACCCCAGCTAGGCTGAGCCAGATCTACCCCGGCACATTGGATCTGTGCTGGCGGGGATGTGGTCAAAAGGGGGACATGGCCCATATTTGGTGGTCATGTCCGGAGATTCAGAGGTACTGGACCATGATCCAGACGCTTATCTATGAGGTCACGGGGCTCCCTCTCTCCCTGGATCCTCTGATCCTGGTGCTGAACAAACCCATTGAGGACCTTCCTCCGCCAATGTCTAGGCTGATCACGGCCATGCTGACAGCGGCCAGATGCTCTATAGCGGCCGCCTGGAAACAGATTAAGACTCCCTCAAGAACTACAGTAGTTAGAAAAATAAATGAGGTCATGATCATGGAGAAGCTGACGGCTATGCTCCAAAAGAAGATGCCTCAGTTTTGGAACACCTGGGACCCCTGGTTAGAGAGATAAAGCCTAAAAAGGCCAACCGCCTGGATTTTTAGCTCCATCCTGACCGCAGGAGAGAGTCGCAAAGAAGCCTATGGGCGACCCCCCCCCACCCCCTCCCTTCCCCTCCTATCCACCCATATCCCACCCCCCCCCTACTTGTTTGTCTCCTTCCTCCCCCCCATCTCTTTCCCCCCCCCCTCTTCCTCTTTCCCCCTATAGAAAACAGGAAAATGTTACTGGTCACTACCTGTTTGTATTAAGTTGAGATGTTATGGGCTCATGACATTTCTGTATGTACATTAATATGTGAATGTGTCCAATAAAAAAATTGTTACAAAAAAATGTTGACATCTTTTTAGATGGGAAAGGTATACAGGGATATACCAAATAAGTATACATGGGAAGGATGTTGATCCAGGGATTAATCCGATTGCCAATTCTTGGAGTCAGGAAGGAATTCATTTTTCCACTTAATGGGGTTTTTTGTTTGCCTTCCTCTGGATCAATAAGTAAGTATAGATATAGGTAAGTATCTGTTGTCTAAATTTAGCATAGGTTGAACTTGATGGACCTACGTCTTTTTTCAACCTCATCTACTATGTAACTATGTAACTATGTAACAAAGACAGAGGAGAAAGGGGATTTATTCCAAGATCTTCTTGGTAGAAAAGGCATCAGGAGGTTGCAAAGCGGTATCGGATCTAAGAATCGTAAATATCTACCTACAGGTAAGAAGGTTCAAAAGGATTTCACTAAACATCATCATTCAAGAAGTAAAACCAAACGATTGGATGATATTAATAGATCTAAAAGATGCCTATTTAAATATCCCTATAGCAAAAAGACGTCAAAAATTCCTCAGATTTACAATAAATCAGGAACACTACCAATATTTGGCTCTGCCGTTTCGACTGGCAACATCTCCCAGAACCTTCACAAAGGTGTTAGCCCCGTTGATAGCAGAATTAAGAAAAAGAGGCATGGAGATTTATCCATATCTGGACGATATCCTGATAAAATCACAAAAAAAGAGAAACTGCTACATGCTACATGACAGAAACATCGTTGTCTCTTTCTAGAACAGCAGGGCTGGGTCATAAACATTGACAAAAGCCAGCTAGTACCAACACAGTCTTTAACATTTTTGGGAGTAGAATTTCACACAGCAGAAGGAGAGGTTTATATTGCAAGAGTCAAGGATCCAAGCCATTGGAATCCAGACAAGAACGCTCAGAACAGCGAACATATGTTCAGCAGCAGACTGCATGAGACTCCTAGGAAAGTTTACTTCAACGCTAAACATAGTAAAATGGGCAGGTCTACACATGAGACCATTGCTGCAAAATTTCTTACAACAGTGGAACGGAGATCCCAAAGATGTAAAACGAGAAATATACATACTGTTAACCCACACAAAAAGAGAACTAAGATGGTGGGAAAACGCACAGAACCTATTAAAAGGACACACGTTACACCAGAAACAGTGGGTAACAATCACCACAGATACAAGTAGCGCAGGTTGGGGAGCCCAGATGGGAGACTTACTGGTACAGGGTTCTTGGACAACCAAAGAACAACAGTTACCATCGAACCTGCTGGAACTAAAGACAGTGCAGAAAGCACTGGAGGCATTCCAAAGCCAGGAAAAGGATGGAAAATAAAGTCAGACAACAGGGCTGTGGTAAAATATATAGCCAAGCAAAGAGGAACAATGAACAAAAGACTGATGAATCTAACATCAGAGATTCTATCATCGAGCACTGGCGCCCCCCAGCTGCTCCTCCTGGCCTGGCCTGAGCTACTCCCGGTGTCCCCTAGAGGATCGAAGCCGTGAGAGACACTCAGACACCACCTCCACAACCCTGAAAGTTCCGCGAGAGCTGCACTCCTGATCGATTTCTCATCTCCCCTCCGGCTGGAGAGGAGAGGCACTTCCCAATGGTACCACCCCGACTAGCCCCCAACACCGCGAGCTACTATGGCTCTCTCTCCGCCCTACCTTCTCGCCGCCGTGGCTCTGAGGGCCGCTCTGACGAGAGGGGGGCCTCTACCAGTGCCCCCCCCCACACACACTTTTACAGCGAGTCTGGCTTCTCTGAGCTCACCCATCCCTGCCCCTGACCCTTACTCCTAAAAGTGTTAGAAGGCTAAGAACACAAAGGTGTGAATCTCCCACCACCTTCAAAGTACTCGAACAAAGCAAGGGCAAGTTCCACAACTTAGTTAAGATCAGGGAGAGTTCTCCAAGCTGTTACAAGTGGTTTACGTTCTACTGCAGGGAGGGTCTCGGGCCCTGTACCCTGCCCCACGCCAGGCTTTCTGTCCTGGAAGTTTCTCCAGGGGTGTTTGACCCCGCTACCTTGCTCACTCTCGTGACTAAGGTTATTTTTCTTGGGCCCCGCAAAGGTCCGCCTGTTTTCTCTTTCCCTACTTTGTCCACCCCACCCCTCCCTCCTTCCCCCCGCCCTGAGGCATCCACCCCACTCTCCTCCAAACTGTCTCTGGACCTACGTCCTATACCCCAAAACAGAGCTCTTGACATGGGAAACATAAGAGCATCAGAGCCTGGAGCTCTGAGAACCTTTTTCGTAACATAATGTCTTCCATCAAACTAATCTCGATTAATGTCAAAGGCCTCAATTCAGTAAAAAAGAGGAAGCTAGTCCTCATGGACCTAAAAAAAATCCAAGGGTGATATTGTTCTCATCCAGGAGACCCATTTTAACTCCCCGACACCCCCCAATACATTCAAAAGCGTATTCCCTCAGGCATATTTCGCATCCTCACCAAGCAAAAAAAGAGGAGTAGCCATCCTCATTACGACCGGGGTCCCATTTGTTCTGGTCAAGTCACTCCCAGACCCAGACGGACGATTTCTGGTAATCCAGGGCACCCTAGCAGGTACGCCAATTACACTTGTCAATATTTACGCCCCCAATGAAAACCAATTCCCCTTTCTCAGAAATCTCCTCGAGTCATTGGAGCAGCAATCCCTCTCTTCCCTGATCATAGGCGGAGACTTTAATATGGTGGCATCCCCCACACAAGATAAATCAAACCCCACCCTCCTACCATCCACTCCCTCTTCATACGCCACCCAGTCCCAAAAGAAAGCCAAGAAATTTAGAGACATCATTGAGGAATATTCACTAGTGGACATTTGGAGGGCTCAGCACCAGGGTCAAAAGGATTATACCTTTTTCTCCACCCCTCATCAGTCCTACTCGAGGATCGATTATTTTCTGGGTACGAGTAATGTCTTCCAGGCATCCTCCCAGTCAAACATAGGTTCAATCACCTGGTCCGACCACGCACCGATCGACCTCACCCTATCCCTACCCTTTGTGAAAAACACCCAGTACAAATGGAAGTTAAATGATTCTATGCTGAATTGTCCTGACACGGAGATATCCATACGCCAAAAACTATCAATGTTTTTTCAAATCAATGCCGGCTCCGTCTCAGCCCCAGCTATGCTCTGGGAGGCTCATAAAGCCTCTATCAGAGGAGAACTGATCTCAATCGCCTCTTATAAAAAAGAAATGAAACATAAGCTCTAAAAAGACCTCTCAGACAAAATCACCCAACTGGAACAGCAACATAAAGCCACAGCATCTAAAAAAACACTAAAACAACTAAACCTAGCTAGATCTGCCCTCAAACAGATCCAACTTGAGGACATAGAGAAAGCACTCAGGTGGTCAAAACAAAAATACTTTGACAAAGGCAATAAAGCAGATAGGCTCTTGGCCTCAAAGCTTAGGGGCGCCAGAGTTAAATCCCAGATAGCCAGTATTCAGACAAGAAAAGGGCAGGTCTCATACATAGAAAAAGAGATAGCGCAGGAATTCGCGGATTTTTACTCGGACTTATACAACCTCCACCCCCCAGACCAAGACCCGGTCAGCCTCAATACAATCACACAATATCTAGAGCAATGTAACCTCCCATCCCTATCCCCCGAGGAGGTAGAGAGTCTGAACAAAAATATATCAGAAGAGGAACTATCTCAAGCAATTAGCTCACTCAAGTTAGCCAAAACTCCGGGCCCGGACGGCTTTTCGAACTCTTACAACAAGATGTTCATGCCGACCCTTTCCCCCTACCTACTAGATATATAATTCCTTCCTTCAAGGGGAGCCGATTCCCGCCACAATCACAGCAGCAAATCTAGCTATAATTCATAAGGAGGGTAGGGACCCGCTCCTTTGCGGAAACTACAGGCCCATCTCCCTGTTAAATACCGATCTCAAAATCTACAGTAAGATCCTGGCAAACAGGCTAAACGCAATTCTCCCTAGACTCATACATGTAGATCAAGTAGGCTTTGTGTCCGGAAGACAGGCCTCCGACAACACCCGCAAAATTGTGGATATAATTGACCACGTGCATCTCACCGGTTCCAAAGCAATGATTCTGAGCCTTGACGCTGAAAAGGCGTTTGACAGAATCAAGTGGTCCTTCCTAGACCAAACTATGCTGAGGTTTGGCTTCTGTGGCCCTTTCCTGGAGGGTGTGAGAGCCCTCTATCAAAACCCAACAGCGTATGTTAAATTATCAGGCGGCTTCTCAGACCCAATAAAAATTAGGAACGGGACCAGACAAGGTTTGCACGCTATCCCCCCTCCTATTCGCCCTAACTATTGAGCCCCTAGCAGCCAAAATCAGAGAAGAAAAAAGTATTAAGGGGATCCAAATTGCAGAAAGAGAATACAAAATCTCTCTATTCGCTGACGATGTAATCCTGTCCCTCGCTGACCCCCACACCTCCCTCCCCAACCTTCAAAGGCTACTGACCCAATTTGGGTCAGTCTCTGATTATAAAGTGAATATGGACAAGTCAGAAGCCTTAAATATATCCCTCCCAGCCCAGACGTGGAAACTCATTCAAGCTAACTATAAATACAAGTGGAGCTCCACCTACATTAAATATCTTGGGGTTAAAATCTCCAACTCCTATAATACCCTCTTCCAATATAACTACCCCCCCCCCCTATTCGATCAGATTAAAAAAGACCTGGAAGCGTGGAAAAAACACCAAATTTCATGGTTCGGGAAATGGTTTCCGTAAAAATGAATGTTCTTCCAAGGTTATTGTATAACTTCCAAACCCTCCCAATTGCGGTGCCACAAGCGACGCTAAAGAACGTTCAATCACTACTGCTCCAATTCATTTGGAATGATAAAAGGCCAAGGTTCCCAAGATCAGTGATGCTCTCTTCAAGAGCAAGAGGAGGTGTGGGGGTCCCCGACATAGTCAGGTACTATCTCGCAGCACAACTGAAGCAGGCTATAGTTTGGAATTGCGACCCGGCCTCAGCCTGTTGGCTCGAAATAGAGTCACATTACGCGCGCCCCCACTCCCTCCAAGTGGCATTGTGGACCACAGACGGTAGCAGGGCTGGGCCACAGAGGTTCGACCTAGGAGCAATGAGATGCACGTGGGACGTATGGCTTAAAAGCAAAGGGAAGTATGGTCTGTTAGCTTCCCCTTCCCAGCTATCTCCAATCTTTGGGAACCCCAATTCCCCACCAGGGTGTTCCCCAAGACAATTTGACCAATTCCAGAGTCACAATATTAGGATGGTTGCCGATCTGCTGCAGAAGGAGGAGATCTTAACTTACCAGGCGCTAAAGGATAAATTCTCGATCCAGGGTCTCCACCTGTTCAAGTATTTACAAGTTCATCACTTCCTAATATCATTATCCCCAACCTCCAACTTCCCCCCGCTAACCAGATTTGAATCCTTATGCATTAAAAACACCTACCAAAGAGGTCTGATTTCCAAGATATATAAGGGAATGGAGCCGACATCTAGCCCACCGAATCACCGTTACATGCAAAAATGGTCGGAGGAATTGGGCTTCCTAATAGATCTGGAAGACTGGGAGGAGATTTGGGAGCAAGCCGCTAAAACATCAATTTGCACAACAATAAAAGAAAATATCTATAAAATTATATTTCAGTGGTACCTGACCCCAGCTAGGCTGAGCCAGATCTACCCCGGCACATTGGATCTGTGCTGGCGGGGATGTGGTCAAAAGGGGGACATGGCCCATATTTGGTGGTCATGTCCGGAGATTCAGAGGTACTGGACCATGATCCAGACGCTTATCTATGAGGTCACGGGGCTCCCTCTCTCCCTGGATCCTCTGATCCTGGTGCTGAACAAACCCATTGAGGACCTTCCTCCGCCAATGTCTAGGCTGATCACGGCCATGCTGACAGCGGCCAGATGCTCTATAGCGGCCGCCTGGAAACAGATTAAGACTCCCTCAAGAACTACAGTAGTTAGAAAAATAAATGAGGTCATGATCATGGAGAAGCTGACGGCTATGCTCCAAAAGAAGATGCCTCAGTTTTGGAACACCTGGGACCCCTGGTTAGAGAGATAAAGCCTAAAAAGGCCAACCGCCTGGATTTTTAGCTCCATCCTGACCGCAGGAGAAAGTCGCAAAGAAGCCTATGGGCGACCCCCCCCCACCCCCTCCCTTCCCCTCCTATCCACCCATATCCCACCCCCCCCTACTTGTTTGTCTCCTTCCTCCCCCCCATCTCTTTCCCCCCCCCCTCTTCCTCTTTCCCCCTATAGAAAACAGGAAAATGTTACTGGTCACTACCTGTTTGTATTAAGTTGAGATGTTATGGGCTCATGACATTTCTGTATGTACATTAATATGTGAATGTGTCCAATAAAAAAATTGTTACAAAAAAATGTTGACATCTTTTTAGATGGGAAAGGTATACAGGGATATACCAAATAAGTATACATGGGAAGGATGTTGATCCAGGGATTAATCCGATTGCCAATTCTTGGAGTCAGGAAGGAATTCATTTTTCCACTTAATGGGGTTTTTTGTTTGCCTTCCTCTGGATCAATAAGTAAGTATAGATATAGGTAAGTATCTGTTGTCTAAATTTAGCATAGGTTGAACTTGATGGACCTACGTCTTTTTTCAACCTCATCTACTATGTAACTATGTAACTATGTAACAAAGACAGAGGAGAAAGGGGATTTATTCCAAGATCTTCTTGGTAGAAAAGGCATCAGGAGGTTGCAAAGCGGTATCGGATCTAAGAATCGTAAATATCTACCTACAGGTAAGAAGGTTCAAAAGGATTTCACTAAACATCATCATTCAAGAAGTAAAACCAAACGATTGGATGATATTAATAGATCTAAAAGATGCCTATTTAAATATCCCTATAGCAAAAAGACGTCAAAAATTCCTCAGATTTACAATAAATCAGGAACACTACCAATATTTGGCTCTGCCGTTTCGACTGGCAACATCTCCCAGAACCTTCACAAAGGTGTTAGCCCCGTTGATAGCAGAATTAAGAAAAAGAGGCATGGAGATTTATCCATATCTGGACGATATCCTGATAAAATCACAAAAAAAGAGAAACTGCTACATGCTACATGACAGAAACATCGTTGTCTCTTTCTAGAACAGCAGGGCTGGGTCATAAACATTGACAAAAGCCAGCTAGTACCAACACAGTCTTTAACATTTTTGGGAGTAGAATTTCACACAGCAGAAGGAGAGGTTTATATTGCAAGAGTCAAGGATCCAAGCCATTGGAATCCAGACAAGAACGCTCAGAACAGCGAACATATGTTCAGCAGCAGACTGCATGAGACTCCTAGGAAAGTTTACTTCAACGCTAAACATAGTAAAATGGGCAGGTCTACACATGAGACCATTGCTGCAAAATTTCTTACAACAGTGGAACGGAGATCCCAAAGATGTAAAACGAGAAATATACATACTGTTAACCCACACAAAAAGAGAACTAAGATGGTGGGAAAACGCACAGAACCTATTAAAAGGACACACGTTACACCAGAAACAGTGGGTAACAATCACCACAGATACAAGTAGCGCAGGTTGGGGAGCCCAGATGGGAGACTTACTGGTACAGGGTTCTTGGACAACCAAAGAACAACAGTTACCATCGAACCTGCTGGAACTAAAGACAGTGCAGAAAGCACTGGAGGCATTCCAAAGCCAGGAAAAGGATGGAAAATAAAGTCAGACAACAGGGCTGTGGTAAAATATATAGCCAAGCAAAGAGGAACAATGAACAAAAGACTGATGAATCTAACATCAGAGATTCTATCATCGAGCACTGGCACCCCCCAGCTGCTCCTCCTGGCCTGGCCTGAGCTACTCCCGGTGTCCCCTAGAGGATCGAAGCCGTGAGAGACACTCAGACACCACCTCCACAACCCTGAAAGTTCCGCGAGAGCTGCACTCCTGATCGATTTCTCATCTCCCCTCCGGCTGGAGAGGAGAGGCACTTCCCAATGGTACCACCCCGACTAGCCCCCAACACCGCGAGCTACTATGGCTCTCTCTCCGCCCTACCTTCTCGCCGCCGTGGCTCTGAGGGCCGCTCTGACGAGAGGGGGGCCTCTACCAGTGCCCCCCCCCACACACACTTTTACAGCGAGTCTGGCTTCTCTGAGCTCACCCATCCCTGCCCCTGACCCTTACTCCTAAAAGTGTTAGAAGGCTAAGAACACAAAGGTGTGAATCTCCCACCACCTTCAAAGTACTCGAACAAAGCAAGGGCAAGTTCCACAACTTAGTTAAGATCAGGGAGAGTTCTCCAAGCTGTTACAAGTGGTTTACGTTCTACTGCAGGGATGGTCTCGGGCCCTGTACCCTGCCCCACGCCAGGCTTTCTGTCCTGGAAGTTTCTCCAGGGGTGTTTGACCCCGCTACCTTGCTCACTCTCGTGACTAAGGTTATTTTTCTTGGGCCCCGCAAAGGTCCGCCTGTTTTCTCTTTCCCTACTTTGTCCACCCCACCCCTCCCTCCTTCTCCCCGCCCTGAGGCATCCACCCCACTCTCCTCCAAACTGTCTCTGGACCTACGTCCTATACCCCAAAACAGAGCTCTTGACATGGGAAACATAAGAGCATCAGAGCCTGGAGCTCTGAGAACCTTTTTCGTAACATAATGTCTTCCATCAAACTAATCTCGATTAATGTCAAAGGCCTCAATTCAGTAAAAAAGAGGAAGCTAGTCCTCATGGACCTAAAAAAAATCCAAGGGTGATATTGTTCTCATCCAGGAGACCCATTTTAACTCCCCGACACCCCCCAATACATTCAAAAGCGTATTCCCTCAGGCATATTTCGCATCCTCACCAAGCAAAAAAAGAGGAGTAGCCATCCTCATTACGACCGGGGTCCCATTTGTTCTGGTCAAGTCACTCCCAGACCCAGACGGACGATTTCTGGTAATCCATGGCACCCTAGCAGGTACGCCAATTACACTTGTCAATATTTACGCCCCCAATGAAAACCAATTCCCCTTTCTCAGAAATCTCCTCGAGTCATTGGAGCAGCAATCCCTCTCTTCCCTGATCATAGGCGGAGACTTTAATATGGTGGCATCCCCCACACAAGATAAATCAAACCCCACCCTCCTACCATCCACTCCCTCTTCATACGCCACCCAGTCCCAAAAGAAAGCCAAGAAATTTAGAGACATCATTGAGGAATATTCACTAGTGGACATTTGGAGGGCTCAGCACCAGGGTCAAAAGGATTATACCTTTTTCTCCACCCCTCATCAGTCCTACTCGAGGATCGATTATTTTCTGGGTACGAGTAATGTCTTCCAGGCATCCTCCCAGTCAAACATAGGTTCAATCACCTGGTCCGACCACGCACCGATCGACCTCACCCTATCCCTACCCTTTGTGAAAAACACCCAGTACAAATGGAAGTTAAATGATTCTATGCTGAATTGTCCTGACACGGAGATATCCATACGCCAAAAACTATCAATGTTTTTTCAAATCAATGCCGGCTCCGTCTCAGCCCCAGCTATGCTCTGGGAGGCTCATAAAGCCTCTATCAGAGGAGAACTGATCTCAATCGCCTCTTATAAAAAAGAAATGAAACATAAGCTCTAAAAAGACCTCTCAGACAAAATCACCCAACTGGAACAGCAACATAAAGCCACGGCATCTAAAAAAACACTAAAACAACTAAACCTAGCTAGATCTGCCCTCAAACAGATCCAACTTGAGGACATAGAGAAAGCACTCAGGTGGTCAAAACAAAAATACTTTGACAAAGGCAATAAAGCAGATAGGCTCTTGGCCTCAAAGCTTAGGGGCGCCAGAGTTAAATCCCAGATAGCCAGTATTCAGACAAGAAAAGGGCAGGTCTCATACATAGAAAAAGAGATAGCGCAGGAATTCGCGGATTTTTACTCGGACTTATACAACCTCCACCCCCCAGACCAAGACCCGGTCAGCCTCAATACAATCACACAATATCTAGAGCAATGTAACCTCCCATCCCTATCCCCCGAGGAGGTAGAGAGTCTGAACAAAAATATATCCCAAGAGGAACTATCTCAAGCAATTAGCTCACTCAAGTTAGCCAAAACTCCGGGCCCGGACGGCTTTTCGAACTCTTACAACAAGATGTTCATGCCGACCCTTTCCCCCTACCTACTAGATATATAATTCCTTCCTTCAAGGGGAGCCGATTCCCGCCACAATCACAGCAGCAAATCTAGCTATAATTCATAAGGAGGGTAGGGACCCGCTCCTTTGCGGAAACTACAGGCCCATCTCCCTGTTAAATACCGATCTCAAAATCTACAGTAAGATCCTGGCAAACAGGCTAAACGCAATTCTCCCTAGACTCATACATGTAGATCAAGTAGGCTTTGTGTCCGGAAGACAGGCCTCCGACAACACCCGCAAAATTGTGGATATAATTGACCACGTGCATCTCACCGGTTCCAAAGCAATGATTCTGAGCCTTGACGCTGAAAAGGCGTTTGACAGAATCAAGTGGTCCTTCCTAGACCAAACTATGCTGAGGTTTGGCTTCTGTGGCCCTTTCCTGGAGGGTGTGAGAGCCCTCTATCAAAACCCAACAGCGTATGTTAAATTATCAGGCGGCTTCTCAGACCCAATAAAAATTAGGAACGGGACCAGACAAGGTTTGCACGCTATCCCCCCTCCTATTCGCCCTAACTATTGAGCCCCTAGCAGCCAAAATCAGAGAAGAAAAAAGTATTAAGGGGATCCAAATTGCAGAAAGAGAATACAAAATCTCTCTATTCGCTGACGATGTAATCCTGTCCCTCGCTGACCCCCACACCTCCCTCCCCAACCTTCAAAGGCTACTGACCCAATTTGGGTCAGTCTCTGATTATAAAGTGAATATGGACAAGTCAGAAGCCTTAAATATATCCCTCCCAGCCCAGACGTGGAAACTCATTCAAGCTAACTATAAATACAAGTGGAGCTCCACCTACATTAAATATCTTGGGGTTAAAATCTCCAACTCCTATAATACCCTCTTCCAATATAACTACCCCCCCCCCCCCCCCTATTCGATCAGATTAAAAAAGACCTGGAAGCGTGGAAAAAACACCAAATTTCATGGTTCGGGAAATGGTTTCCGTAAAAATGAATGTTCTTCCAAGGTTATTGTATAACTTCCAAACCCTCCCAATTGCGGTGCCACAAGCGACGCTAAAGAACGTTCAATCACTACTGCTCCAATTCATTTGGAATGATAAAAGGCCAAGGTTCCCAAGATCAGTGATGCTCTCTTCAAGAGCAAGAGGAGGTGTGGGGGTCCCCGACATAGTCAGGTACTATCTCGCAGCACAACTGAAGCAGGCTGTAGTTTGGAATTGCGACCCGGCCTCAGCCTGTTGGCTCGAAATAGAGTCACATTACGCGCGCCCCCACTCCCTCCAAGTGGCATTGTGGACCACAGACGGTAGCAGGGCTGGGCCACAGAGGTTCGACCTAGGAGCAATGAGATGCACGTGGGACGTATGGCTTAAAAGCAAAGGGAAGTATGGTCTGTTAGCTTCCCCTTCCCAGCTATCTCCAATCTTTGGGAACCCCAATTTCCCACCAGGGTGTTCCCCAAGACAATTTGACCAATTCCAGAGTCACAATATTAGGATGGTTGCCGATCTGCTGCAGAAGGAGGAGATCTTAACTTACCAGGCGCTAAAGGATAAATTCTCGATCCAGGGTCTCCACCTGTTCAAGTATTTACAAGTTCATCACTTCCTAATATCATTATCCCCAACCTCCAACTTCCCCCCGCTAACCAGATTTGAATCCTTATGCATTAAAAACACCTACCAAAGAGGTCTGATTTCCAAGATATATAAGGGAATGGAGCCGACATCTAGCCCACCGAATCACCGTTACATGCAAAAATGGTCGGAGGAATTGGGCTTCCTAATAGATCTGGAAGACTGGGAGGAGATTTGGGAGCAAGCCGCTAAAACATCAATTTGCACAACAATAAAAGAAAATATCTATAAAATTATATTTCAGTGGTACCTGACCCCAGCTAGGCTGAGCCAGATCTACCCCGGCACATTGGATATGTGCTGGCGGGGATGTGGTCAAAAGGGGGACATGGCCCATATTTGGTGGTCATGTCCGGAGATTCAGAGGTACTGGACCATGATCCAGACGCTTATCTATGAGGTCACGGGGCTCCCTCTCTCCCTGGATCCTCTGATCCTGGTGCTGAACAAACCCATTGAGGACCTTCCTCCGCCAATGTCTAGGCTGATCACGGCCATGCTGACGGCGGCCAGATGCTCTATAGCGGCCGCCTGGAAACAGATTAAGACTCCCTCAAGAACTACAGTAGTTAGAAAAATAAATGAGGTCATGATCATGGAGAAGCTGACGGCTATGCTCCAAAAGAAGATGCCTCAGTTTTGGAACACCTGGGACCCCTGGTTAGAGAGATAAAGCCTAAAAAGGCCAACCGCCTGGATTTTTAGCTCCATCCTGACCGCAGGAGAGAGTCGCAAAGAAGCCTATGGGCGACCCCCACCCCCTCCCTTCCCCTCCTATCCACCCATATCCCACCCCCCCCCTACTTGTTTGTCTCCTTCCTCCCCCCCATCTCTTTCCCCCCCCCCCTCTTCCTCTTTCCCCCTATAGAAAACAGGAAAATGTTACTGGTCACTACCTGTTTGTATTAAGTTGAGATGTTATGGGCTCATGACATTTCTGTATGTACATTAATATGTGAATGTGTCCAATAAAAAAATTGTTACAAAAAATGTTGACATCTTTTTAGATGGGAAAGGTATACAGGGATATACCAAATAAGTATACATGGGAAGGATGTTGATCCAGGGATTAATCCGATTGCCAATTCTTGGAGTCAGGAAGGAATTCATTTTTCCACTTAATGGGGTTTTTTGTTTGCCTTCCTCTGGATCAATAAGTAAGTATAGATATAGGTAAGTATCTGTTGTCTAAATTTAGCATAGGTTGAACTTGATGGACCTACGTCTTTTTTCAACCTCATCTACTATGTAACTATGTAACTATGTAACAAAGACAGAGGAGAAAGGGGATTTATTCCAAGATCTTCTTGGTAGAAAAGGCATCAGGAGGTTGCAAAGCGGTATCGGATCTAAGAATCGTAAATATCTACCTACAGGTAAGAAGGTTCAAAAGGATTTCACTAAACATCATCATTCAAGAAGTAAAACCAAACGATTGGATGATATTAATAGATCTAAAAGATGCCTATTTAAATATCCCTATAGCAAAAAGACGTCAAAAATTCCTCAGATTTACAATAAATCAGGAACACTACCAATATTTGGCTCTGCCGTTTCGACTGGCAACATCTCCCAGAACCTTCACAAAGGTGTTAGCCCCGTTGATAGCAGAATTAAGAAAAAGAGGCATGGAGATTTATCCATATCTGGACGATATCCTGATAAAATCACAAAAAAAGAGAAACTGCTACATGCTACATGACAGAAACATCGTTGTCTCTTTCTAGAACAGCAGGGCTGGGTCATAAACATTGACAAAAGCCAGCTAGTACCAACACAGTCTTTAACATTTTTGGGAGTAGAATTTCACACAGCAGAAGGAGAGGTTTATATTGCAAGAGTCAAGGATCCAAGCCATTGGAATCCAGACAAGAACGCTCAGAACAGCGAACATATGTTCAGCAGCAGACTGCATGAGACTCCTAGGAAAGTTTACTTCAACGCTAAACATAGTAAAATGGGCAGGTCTACACATGAGACCATTGCTGCAAAATTTCTTACAACAGTGGAACGGAGATCCCAAAGATGTAAAACGAGAAATATACATACTGTTAACCCACACAAAAAGAGAACTAAGATGGTGGGAAAACGCACAGAACCTATTAAAAGGACACACGTTACACCAGAAACAGTGGGTAACAATCACCACAGATACAAGTAGCGCAGGTTGGGGAGCCCAGATGGGAGACTTACTGGTACAGGGTTCTTGGACAACCAAAGAACAACAGTTACCATCGAACCTGCTGGAACTAAAGACAGTGCAGAAAGCACTGGAGGCATTCCAAAGCCAGGAAAAGGATGGAAAATAAAGTCAGACAACAGGGCTGTGGTAAAATATATAGCCAAGCAAAGAGGAACAATGAACAAAAGACTGATGAATCTAACATCAGAGATTCTATCATCGAGCACTGGCGCCCCCCAGCTGCTCCTCCTGGCCTGGCCTGAGCTACTCCCGGTGTCCCCTAGAGGATCGAAGCCGTGAGAGACACTCAGACACCACCTCCACAACCCTGAAAGTTCCGCGAGAGCTGCACTCCTGATCGATTTCTCATCTCCCCTCCGGCTGGAGAGGAGAGGCACTTCCCAATGGTACCACCCCGACTAGCCCCCAACACCGCGAGCTACTATGGCTCTCTCTCCGCCCTACCTTCTCGCCGCCGTGGCTCTGAGGGCCGCTCTGACGAGAGGGGGGCCTCTACCAGTGCCCCCCCCCACACACACTTTTACAGCGAGTCTGGCTTCTCTGAGCTCACCCATCCCTGCCCCTGACCCTTACTCCTAAAAGTGTTAGAAGGCTAAGAACACAAAGGTGTGAATCTCCCACCACCTTCAAAGTACTCGAACAAAGCAAGGGCAAGTTCCACAACTTAGTTAAGATCAGGGAGAGTTCTCCAAGCTGTTACAAGTGGTTTACGTTCTACTGCAGGGAGGGTCTCGGGCCCTGTACCCTGCCCCACGCCAGGCTTTCTGTCCTGGAAGTTTCTCCAGGGGTGTTTGACCCCACTACCTTGCTCACTCTCGTGACTAAGGTTATTTTTCTTGGGCCCCGCAAAGGTCCGCCTGTTTTCTCTTTCCCTACTTTGTCCACCCCACCCCTCCCTCCTTCCCCCCGCCCTGAGGCATCCACCCCACTCTCCTCCAAACTGTCTCTGGACCTACGTCCTATACCCCAAAACAGAGCTCTTGACATGGGAAACATAAGAGCATCAGAGCCTGGAGCTCTGAGAACCTTTTTCGTAACATAATGTCTTCCATCAAACTAATCTCGATTAATGTCAAAGGCCTCAATTCAGTAAAAAAGAGGAAGCTAGTCCTCATGGACCTAAAAAAAATCCAAGGGTGATATTGTTCTCATCCAGGAGACCCATTTTAACTCCCCGACACCCCCCAATACATTCAAAAGCGTATTCCCTCAGGCATATTTCGCATCCTCACCAAGCAAAAAAAGAGGAGTAGCCATCCTCATTACGACCGGGGTCCCATTTGTTCTGGTCAAGTCACTCCCAGACCCAGACGGACGATTTCTGGTAATCCAGGGCACCCTAGCAGGTACGCCAATTACACTTGTCAATATTTACGCCCCCAATGAAAACCAATTCCCCTTTCTCAGAAATCTCCTCGAGTCATTGGAGCAGCAATCCCTCTCTTCCCTGATCATAGGCGGAGACTTTAATATGGTGGCATCCCCCACACAAGATAAATCAAACCCCACCCTCCTACCATCCACTCCCTCTTCATACGCCACCCAGTCCCAAAAGAAAGCCAAGAAATTTAGAGACATCATTGAGGAATATTCACTAGTGGACATTTGGAGGGCTCAGCATCAGGGTCAAAAGGATTATACCTTTTTCTCCACCCCTCATCAGTCCTACTCGAGGATCGATTATTTTCTGGGTACGAGTAATGTCTTCCAGGCATCCTCCCAGTCAAACATAGGTTCAATCACCTGGTCCGACCACGCACCGATCGACCTCACCCTATCCCTACCCTTTGTGAAAAACACCCAGTACAAATGGAAGTTAAATGATTCTATGCTGAATTGTCCTGACACGGAGATATCCATACGCCAAAAACTATCAATGTTTTTTCAAATCAATGCCGGCTCCGTCTCAGCCCCAGCTATGCTCTGGGAGGCTCATAAAGCCTCTATCAGAGGAGAACTGATCTCAATCGCCTCTTATAAAAAAGAAATGAAACATAAGCTCTAAAAAGACCTCTCAGACAAAATCACCCAACTGGAACAGCAACATAAAGCCACAGCATCTAAAAAAACACTAAAACAACTAAACCTAGCTAGATCTGCCCTCAAACAGATCCAACTTGAGGACATAGAGAAAGCACTCAGGTGGTCAAAACAAAAATACTTTGACAAAGGCAATAAAGCAGATAGGCTCTTGGCCTCAAAGCTTAGGGGCGCCAGAGTTAAATCCCAGATAGCCAGTATTCAGACAAGAAAAGGGCAGGTCTCATACATAGAAAAAGAGATAGCGCAGGAATTCGCGGATTTTTACTCGGACTTATACAACCTCCACCCCCCAGACCAAGACCCGGTCAGCCTCAATACAATCACACAATATCTAGAGCAATGTAACCTCCCATCCCTATCCCCCGAGGAGGTAGAGAGTCTGAACAAAAATATATCCCAAGAGGAACTATCTCAAGCAATTAGCTCACTCAAGTTAGCCAAAACTCCGGGCCCGGACGGCTTTTCGAACTCTTACAACAAGATGTTCATGCCGACCCTTTCCCCCTACCTACTAGATATATAATTCCTTCCTTCAAGGGGAGCCGATTCCCGCCACAATCACAGCAGCAAATCTAGCTATAATTCATAAGGAGGGTAGGGACCCGCTCCTTTGCGGAAACTACAGGCCCATCTCCCTGTTAAATACCGATCTCAAAATCTACAGTAAGATCCTGGCAAACAGGCTAAACGCAATTCTCCCTAGACTCATACATGTAGATCAAGTAGGCTTTGTGTCCGGAAGACAGGCCTCCGACAACACCCGCAAAATTGTGGATATAATTGACCACGTGCATCTCACCGGTTCCAAAGCAATGATTCTGAGCCTTGACGCTGAAAAGGCGTTTGACAGAATCAAGTGGTCCTTCCTAGACCAAACTATGCTGAGGTTTGGCTTCTGTGGCCCTTTCCTGGAGGGTGTGAGAGCCCTCTATCAAAACCCAACAGCGTATGTTAAATTATCAGGCGGCTTCTCAGACCCAATAAAAATTAGGAACGGGACCAGACAAGGTTTGCACGCTATCCCCCCTCCTATTCGCCCTAACTATTGAGCCCCTAGCAGCCAAAATCAGAGAAGAAAAAAGTATTAAGGGGATCCAAATTGCAGAAAGAGAATACAAAATCTCTCTATTCGCTGACGATGTAATCCTGTCCCTCGCTGACCCACACACCTCCCTCCCCAACCTTCAAAGGCTACTGACCCAATTTGGGTCAGTCTCTGATTATAAAGTGAATATGGACAAGTCAGAAGCCTTAAATATATCCCTCCCAGCCCAGACGTGGAAACTCATTCAAGCTAACTATAAATACAAGTGGAGCTCCACCTACATTAAATATCTTGGGGTTAAAATCTCCAACTCCTATAATACCCTCTTCCAATATAACTACCCCCCCCCCTATTCGATCAGATTAAAAAAGACCTGGAAGCTTGGAAAAAACACCAAATTTCATGGTTCGGGAAATGGTTTCCGTAAAAATGAATGTTCTTCCAAGGTTATTGTATAACTTCCAAACCCTCCCAATTGCGGTGCCACAAGCGACGCTAAAGAACGTTCAATCACTACTGCTCCAATTCATTTGGAATGATAAAAGGCCAAGGTTCCCAAGATCAGTGATGCTCTCTTCAAGAGCAAGAGGAGGTGTGGGGGTCCCCGACATAGTCAGGTACTATCTCGCAGCACAACTGAAGCAGGCTGTAGTTTGGAATTGCGACCCGGCCTCAGCCTGTTGGCTCGAAATAGAGTCACATTACGCGCGGCCCCACTCCCTCCAAGTGGCATTGTGGACCACAGACGGTAGCAGGGCTGGGCCACAGAGGTTCGACCTAGGAGCAATGAGATGCACGTGGGACGTATGGCTTAAAAGCAAAGGGAAGTATGGTCTGTTAGCTTCCCCTTCCCAGCTATCTCCAATCTTTGGGAACCCCAATTTCCCACCAGGGTGTTCCCCAAGACAATTTGACCAATTCCAGAGTCACAATATTAGGATGGTTGCCGATCTGCTGCAGAAGGAGGAGATCTTAACTTACCAGGCGCTAAAGGATAAATTCTCGATCCAGGGTCTCCACCTGTTCAAGTATTTACAAGTTCATCACTTCCTAATATCATTATCCCCAACCTCCAACTTCCCCCCGCTAACCAGATTTGAATCCTTATGCATTAAAAACACCTACCAAAGAGGTCTGATTTCCAAGATATATAAGGGAATGGAGCCGACATCTAGCCCACCGAATCACCGTTACATGCAAAAATGGTCGGAGGAATTGGGCTTCCTAATAGATCTGGAAGACTGGGAGGAGATTTGGGAGCAAGCCGCTAAAACATCAATTTGCACAACAATAAAAGAAAATATCTATAAAATTATATTTCAGTGGTACCTGACCCCAGCTAGGCTGAGCCAGATCTACCCCGGCACATTGGATATGTGCTGGCGGGGATGTGGTCAAAAGGGGGACATGGCCCATATTTGGTGGTCATGTCCGGAGATTCAGAGGTACTGGACCATGATCCAGACGCTTATCTATGAGGTCACGGGGCTCCCTCTCTCCCTGGATCCTCTGATCCTGGTGCTGAACAAACCCATTGAGGACCTTCCTCCGCCAATGTCTAGGCTGATCACGGCCATGCTGACAGCGGCCAGATGCTCTATAGCGGCCGCCTGGAAACAGATTAAGACTCCCTCAAGAACTACAGTAGTTAGAAAAATAAATGAGGTCATGATCATGGAGAAGCTGACGGCTATGCTCCAAAAGAAGATGCCTCAGTTTTGGAACACCTGGGACCCCTGGTTAGAGAGATAAAGCCTAAAAAGGCCAACCGCCTGGATTTTTAGCTCCATCCTGACCGCAGGAGAAAGTCGCAAAGAAGCCTATGGGCGACCCCCCCCCACCCCCTCCCTTCCCCTCCTATCCACCCATATCCCACCCCCCCCCTACTTGTTTGTCTCCTTCCTCCCCCCCATCTCTTTCCCCCCCCCCCTCTTCCTCTTTCCCCCTATAGAAAACAGGAAAATGTTACTGGTCACTACCTGTTTGTATTAAGTTGAGATGTTATGGGCTCATGACATTTCTGTATGTACATTAATATGTGAATGTGTCCAATAAAAAAATTGTTACAAAAAAATGTTGACATCTTTTTAGATGGGAAAGGTATACAGGGATATACCAAATAAGTATACATGGGAAGGATGTTGATCCAGGGATTAATCCGATTGCCAATTCTTGGAGTCAGGAAGGAATTCATTTTTCCACTTAATGGGGTTTTTTGTTTGCCTTCCTCTGGATCAATAAGTAAGTATAGATATAGGTAAGTATCTGTTGTCTAAATTTAGCATAGGTTGAACTTGATGGACCTACGTCTTTTTTCAACCTCATCTACTATGTAACTATGTAACTATGTAACAAAGACAGAGGAGAAAGGGGATTTATTCCAAGATCTTCTTGGTAGAAAAGGCATCAGGAGGTTGCAAAGCGGTATCGGATCTAAGAATCGTAAATATCTACCTACAGGTAAGAAGGTTCAAAAGGATTTCACTAAACATCATCATTCAAGAAGTAAAACCAAACGATTGGATGATATTAATAGATCTAAAAGATGCCTATTTAAATATCCCTATAGCAAAAAGACGTCAAAAATTCCTCAGATTTACAATAAATCAGGAACACTACCAATATTTGGCTCTGCCGTTTCGACTGGCAACATCTCCCAGAACCTTCACAAAGGTGTTAGCCCCGTTGATAGCAGAATTAAGAAAAAGAGGCATGGAGATTTATCCATATCTGGACGATATCCTGATAAAATCACAAAAAAAGAGAAACTGCTACATGCTACATGACAGAAACATCGTTGTCTCTTTCTAGAACAGCAGGGCTGGGTCATAAACATTGACAAAAGCCAGCTAGTACCAACACAGTCTTTAACATTTTTGGGAGTAGAATTTCACACAGCAGAAGGAGAGGTTTATATTGCAAGAGTCAAGGATCCAAGCCATTGGAATCCAGACAAGAACGCTCAGAACAGCGAACATATGTTCAGCAGCAGACTGCATGAGACTCCTAGGAAAGTTTACTTCAACGCTAAACATAGTAAAATGGGCAGGTCTACACATGAGACCATTGCTGCAAAATTTCTTACAACAGTGGAACGGAGATCCCAAAGATGTAAAACGAGAAATATACATACTGTTAACCCACACAAAAAGAGAACTAAGATGGTGGGAAAACGCACAGAACCTATTAAAAGGACACACGTTACACCAGAAACAGTGGGTAACAATCACCACAGATACAAGTAGCGCAGGTTGGGGAGCCCAGATGGGAGACTTACTGGTACAGGGTTCTTGGACAACCAAAGAACAACAGTTACCATCGAACCTGCTGGAACTAAAGACAGTGCAGAAAGCACTGGAGGCATTCCAAAGCCAGGAAAAGGATGGAAAATAAAGTCAGACAACAGGGCTGTGGTAAAATATATAGCCAAGCAAAGAGGAACAATGAACAAAAGACTGATGAATCTAACATCAGAGATTCTATCATCGAGCACTGGCGCCCCCCAGCTGCTCCTCCTGGCCTGGCCTGAGCTACTCCCGGTGTCCCCTAGAGGATCGAAGCCGTGAGAGACACTCAGACACCACGTCCACAACCCTGAAAGTTCCGCGAGAGCTGCACTCCTGATCGATTTCTCATCTCCCCTCCGGCTGGAGAGGAGAGGCACTTCCCAATGGTACCACCCCGACTAGCCCCCAACACCGCGAGCTACTATGGCTCTCTCTCCGCCCTACCTTCTCGCCGCCGTGGCTCTGAGGGCCGCTCTGACGAGAGGGGGGCCTCTACCAGTGCCCCCCCCCACACACACTTTTACAGCGAGTCTGGCTTCTCTGAGCTCACCCATCCCTGCCCCTGACCCTTACTCCTAAAAGTGTTAGAAGGCTAAGAACACAAAGGTGTGAATCTCCCACCACCTTCAAAGTACTCGAACAAAGCAAGGGCAAGTTCCACAACTTAGTTAAGATCAGGGAGAGTTCTCCAAGCTGTTACAAGTGGTTTACGTTCTACTGCAGGGAGGGTCTCGGGCCCTGTACCCTGCCCCACGCCAGGCTTTCTGTCCTGGAAGTTTCTCCAGGGGTGTTTGACCCCGCTACCTTGCTCACTCTCGTGACTAAGGTTATTTTTCTTGGGCCCCGCAAAGGTCCGCCTTTTTTCTCTTTCCCTACTTTGTCCACCCCACCCCTCCCTCCTTCCCCCCGCCCTGAGGCATCCACCCCACTCTCCTCCAAACTGTCTCTGGACCTACGTCCTATACCCCAAAACAGAGCTCTTGACATGGGAAACATAAGAGCATCAGAGCCTGGAGCTCTGAGAACCTTTTTCGTAACATAATGTCTTCCATCAAACTAATCTCGATTAATGTCAAAGGCCTCAATTCAGTAAAAAAGAGGAAGCTAGTCCTCATGGACCTAAAAAAAATCCAAGGGTGATATTGTTCTCATCCAGGAGACCCATTTTAACTCCCCGACACCCCCCAATACATTCAAAAGCGTATTCCCTCAGGCATATTTCGCATCCTCACCAAGCAAAAAAAGAGGAGTAGCCATCCTCATTACGACCGGGGTCCCATTTGTTCTGGTCAAGTCACTCCCAGACCCAGACGGACGATTTCTGGTAATCCAGGGCACCCTAGCAGGTACGCCAATTACACTTGTCAATATTTACGCCCCCAATGAAAACCAATTCCCCTTTCTCAGAAATCTCCTCGAGTCATTGGAGCAGCAATCCCTCTCTTCCCTGATCATAGGCGGAGACTTTAATATGGTGGCATCCCCCACACAAGATAAATCAAACCCCACCCTCCTACCATCCACTCCCTCTTCATACGCCACCCAGTCCCAAAAGAAAGCCAAGAAATTTAGAGACATCATTGAGGAATATTCACTAGTGGACATTTGGAGGGCTCAGCACCAGGGTCAAAAGGATTATACCTTTTTCTCCACCCCTCATCAGTCCTACTCGAGGATCGATTATTTTCTGGGTACGAGTAATGTCTTCCAGGCATCCTCCCAGTCAAACATAGGTTCAATCACCTGGTCCGACCACGCACCGATCGACCTCACCCTATCCCTACCCTTTGTGAAAAACACCCAGTACAAATGGAAGTTAAATGATTCTATGCTGAATTGTCCTGACACGGAGATATCCATACGCCAAAAACTATCAATGTTTTTTCAAATCAATGCCGGCTCCGTCTCAGCCCCAGCTATGCTCTGGGAGGCTCATAAAGCCTCTATCAGAGGAGAACTGATCTCAATCGCCTCTTATAAAAAAGAAATGAAACATAAGCTCTAAAAAGACCTCTCAGACAAAATCACCCAACTGGAACAGCAACATAAAGCCACGGCATCTAAAAAAACACTAAAACAACTAAACCTAGCTAGATCTGCCCTCAAACAGATCCAACTTGAGGACATAGAGAAAGCACTCAGGTGGTCAAAACAAAAATACTTTGACAAAGGCAATAAAGCAGATAGGCTCTTGGCCTCAAAGCTTAGGGGCGCCAGAGTTAAATCCCAGATAGCCAGTATTCAGACAAGAAAAGGGCAGGTCTCATACATAGAAAAAGAGATAGCGCAGGAATTCGCGG
Organism: Ascaphus truei; assembly: GCF_040206685.1. Classification (NCBI taxonomy): domain Eukaryota; kingdom Metazoa; phylum Chordata; class Amphibia; order Anura; family Ascaphidae; genus Ascaphus; species Ascaphus truei. The sequence continues at coordinate 326,960,679 of NC_134484.1, forward strand.
ATTTTTACTCGGACTTATACAACCTCCACCCCCCAGACCAAGACCCGGTCAGCCTCAATACAATCACACAATATCTAGAGCAATGTAACCTCCCATCCCTATCCCCCGAGGAGGTAGAGAGTCTGAACAAAAATATATCCCAAGAGGAACTATCTCAAGCAATTAGCTCACTCAAGTTAGCCAAAACTCCGGGCCCGGACGGCTTTTCGAACTCTTACAACAAGATGTTCATGCCGACCCTTTCCCCCTACCTACTAGATATATAATTCCTTCCTTCAAGGGGAGCCGATTCCCGCCACAATCACAGCAGCAAATCTAGCTATAATTCATAAGGAGGGTAGGGACCCGCTCCTTTGCGGAAACTACAGGCCCATCTCCCTGTTAAATACCGATCTCAAAATCTACAGTAAGATCCTGGCAAACAGGCTAAACGCAATTCTCCCTAGACTCATACATGTAGATCAAGTAGGCTTTGTGTCCGGAAGACAGGCCTCCGACAACACCCGCAAAATTGTGGATATAATTGACCACGTGCATCTCACCGGTTCCAAAGCAATGATTCTGAGCCTTGACGCTGAAAAGGCGTTTGACAGAATCAAGTGGTCCTTCCTAGACCAAACTATGCTGAGGTTTGGCTTCTGTGGCCCTTTCCTGGAGGGTGTGAGAGCCCTCTATCAAAACCCAACAGCGTATGTTAAATTATCAGGCGGCTTCTCAGACCCAATAAAAATTAGGAACGGGACCAGACAAGGTTTGCACGCTATCCCCCCTCCTATTCGCCCTAACTATTGAGCCCCTAGCAGCCAAAATCAGAGAAGAAAAAAGTATTAAGGGGATCCAAATTGCAGAAAGAGAATACAAAATCTCTCTATTCGCTGACGATGTAATCCTGTCCCTCGCTGACCCCCACACCTCCCTCCCCAACCTTCAAAGGCTACTGACCCAATTTGGGTCAGTCTCTGATTATAAAGTGAATATGGACAAGTCAGAAGCCTTAAATATATCCCTCCCAGCCCAGACGTGGAAACTCATTCAAGCTAACTATAAATACAAGTGGAGCTCCACCTACATTAAATATCTTGGGGTTAAAATCTCCAACTCCTATAATACCCTCTTCCAATATAACTACCCCCCCCCTATTCGATCAGATTAAAAAAGACCTGGAAGCGTGGAAAAAACACCAAATTTCATGGTTCGGGAGAATGGTTTCCGTAAAAATGAATGTTCTTCCAAGGTTATTGTATAACTTCCAAACCCTCCCAATTGCGGTGCCACAAGCGACGCTAAAGAACGTTCAATCACTACTGCTCCAATTCATTTGGAATGATAAAAGGCCAAGGTTCCCAAGATCAGTGATGCTCTCTTCAAGAGCAAGAGGAGGTGTGGGGGTCCCCGACATAGTCAGGTACTATCTCGCAGCACAACTGAAGCAGGCTGTAGTTTGGAATTGCGACCCGGCCTCAGCCTGTTGGCTCGAAATAGAGTCACATTACGCGCGCCCCCACTCCCTCCAAGTGGCATTGTGGACCACAGACGGTAGCAGGGCTGGGCCACAGAGGTTCGACCTAGGAGCAATGAGATGCACGTGGGACGTATGGCTTAAAAGCAAAGGGAAGTATGGTCTGTTAGCTTCCCCTTCCCAGCTATCTCCAATCTTTGGGAACCCCAATTTCCCACCAGGGTGTTCCCCAAGACAATTTGACCAATTCCAGAGTCACAATATTAGGATGGTTGCCGATCTGCTGCAGAAGGAGGAGATCTTAACTTACCAGGCGCTAAAGGATAAATTCTCGATCCAGGGTCTCCACCTGTTCAAGTATTTACAAGTTCATCACTTCCTAATATCATTATCCCCAACCTCCAACTTCCCCCCGCTAACCAGATTTGAATCCTTATGCATTAAAAACACCTACCAAAAAGGTCTGATTTCCAAGATATATAAGGGAATGGAGCCGACATCTAGCCCACCGAATCACCGTTACATGCAAAAATGGTCGGAGGAATTGGGCTTCCTAATAGATCTGGAAGACTGGGAGGAGATTTGGGAGCAAGCCGCTAAAACATCAATTTGCACAACAATAAAAGAAAATATCTATAAAATTATATTTCAGTGGTACCTGACCCCAGCTAGGCTGAGCCAGATCTACCCCGGCACATTGGATCTGTGCTGGCGGGGATGTGGTCAAAAGGGGGACATGGCCCATATTTGGTGGTCATGTCCGGAGATTCAGAGGTACTGGACCATGATCCAGACGCTTATCTATGAGGTCACGGGGCTCCCTCTCTCCCTGGATCCTCTGATCCTGGTGCTGAACAAACCCATTGAGGACCTTCCTCCGCCAATGTCTAGGCTGATCACGGCCATGCTGACGGCGGCCAGATGCTCTATAGCGGCCGCCTGGAAACAGATTAAGACTCCCTCAAGAACTACAGTAGTTAGAAAAATAAATGAGGTCATGATCATGGAGAAGCTGACGGCTATGCTCCAAAAGAAGATGCCTCAGTTTTGGAACACCTGGGACCCCTGGTTAGAGAGATAAAGCCTAAAAAGGCCAACCGCCTGGATTTTTAGCTCCATCCTGACCGCAGGAGAGAGTCGCAAAGAAGCCTATGGGCGACCCCCCCCCACCCCCTCCCTTCCCCTCCTATCCACCCATATCCCACCCCCCCCTACTTGTTTGTCTCCTTCCTCCCCCCCATCTCTTTCCCCCCCCCCTCTTCCTCTTTCCCCCTATAGAAAACAGGAAAATGTTACTGGTCACTACCTGTTTGTATTAAGTTGAGATGTTATGGGCTCATGACATTTCTGTATGTACATTAATATGTGAATGTGTCCAATAAAAAAATTGTTACAAAAAAATGTTGACATCTTTTTAGATGGGAAAGGTATACAGGGATATACCAAATAAGTATACATGGGAAGGATGTTGATCCAGGGATTAATCCGATTGCCAATTCTTGGAGTCAGGAAGGAATTCATTTTTCCACTTAATGGGGTTTTTTGTTTGCCTTCCTCTGGATCAATAAGTAAGTATAGATATAGGTAAGTATCTGTTGTCTAAATTTAGCATAGGTTGAACTTGATGGACCTACGTCTTTTTTCAACCTCATCTACTATGTAACTATGTAACTATGTAACAAAGACAGAGGAGAAAGGGGATTTATTCCAAGATCTTCTTGGTAGAAAAGGCATCAGGAGGTTGCAAAGCGGTATCGGATCTAAGAATCGTAAATATCTACCTACAGGTAAGAAGGTTCAAAAGGATTTCACTAAACATCATCATTCAAGAAGTAAAACCAAACGATTGGATGATATTAATAGATCTAAAAGATGCCTATTTAAATATCCCTATAGCAAAAAGACGTCAAAAATTCCTCAGATTTACAATAAATCAGGAACACTACCAATATTTGGCTCTGCCGTTTCGACTGGCAACATCTCCCAGAACCTTCACAAAGGTGTTAGCCCCGTTGATAGCAGAATTAAGAAAAAGAGGCATGGAGATTTATCCATATCTGGACGATATCCTGATAAAATCACAAAAAAAGAGAAACTGCTACATGCTACATGACAGAAACATCGTTGTCTCTTTCTAGAACAGCAGGGCTGGGTCATAAACATTGACAAAAGCCAGCTAGTACCAACACAGTCTTTAACATTTTTGGGAGTAGAATTTCACACAGCAGAAGGAGAGGTTTATATTGCAAGAGTCAAGGATCCAAGCCATTGGAATCCAGACAAGAACGCTCAGAACAGCGAACATATGTTCAGCAGCAGACTGCATGAGACTCCTAGGAAAGTTTACTTCAACGCTAAACATAGTAAAATGGGCAGGTCTACACATGAGACCATTGCTGCAAAATTTCTTACAACAGTGGAACGGAGATCCCAAAGATGTAAAACGAGAAATATACATACTGTTAACCCACACAAAAAGAGAACTAAGATGGTGGGAAAACGCACAGAACCTATTAAAAGGACACACGTTACACCAGAAACAGTGGGTAACAATCACCACAGATACAAGTAGCGCAGGTTGGGGAGCCCAGATGGGAGACTTACTGGTACAGGGTTCTTGGACAACCAAAGAACAACAGTTACCATCGAACCTGCTGGAACTAAAGACAGTGCAGAAAGCACTGGAGGCATTCCAAAGCCAGGAAAAGGATGGAAAATAAAGTCAGACAACAGGGCTGTGGTAAAATATATAGCCAAGCAAAGAGGAACAATGAACAAAAGACTGATGAATCTAACATCAAAGATTCTATCATGGGCAGAAGGCTATGTTACAGATATAACAGCCATACATATTCCAGGGCCAGAAATGTTACAGCAGATTTTCTCAGTCGCAACTTAATTCACCCAGGAGAAAGGTGTCACGGTAGACCAGGTATTTTAACACCATTTATATTTAAGGGCTCAGTCCCAGGGCAAAATAAGGCAGTGAAATTAAATGAGGTTTATTTTGGATAAGACCTCGGAAACACACAAGAATACAAAATACAAAAATATACACACAGGGGTCTGGGGAATGAAATCTACCTTTCCTAGGTGCAGGGACTCACTTCAAATAGGTTTACCCTGTATGCTTCTCTGCTTCAGGATATCAGAGTGCTGAACACACAGCAGCCACTCTGACATGCATCTCCAGCTGGTCACACTCCAACTCCACATGCCTTCCCTGAGTGTCTCTCAGATAGTCTCAACACTCCTTCCCAGAGATAGTATCTCAGATGGTCTCCATGGTCTCTCCCCCTGATAGTCTCCTGCTCTGATCAGCAGTGTTCCTTATATACCCCTTGGTGGCTATCCTTTAACATGGAGCAAGGGTAGCCAGCCAAGAGAAACAATGCCTGGGGCTCAGACCTGGTAACTGATTCTATTAACAGTTCAGCTAAAGGGATAACAGAAACTCCCTCCATAGAAATGATAGGAACAGGCACATAACATAATTTACAATTGCAGGGCTGACATGTTAATTTTATCACCACACAATACCAAGTATCTAATCTGGGAGGAATTTCTAACACAAGCATAAATACAAACATAAGGTAATTATGTAAAATACAGGACTTAGATGTACACACAGCTAGTCCAAATCACATCATAAGAGAATGCCGGCTTTCTAAACTGCGGGAAGGATTGTCACAGGGAATAAAGAATATATGCTTTAAAATACATTCTTACAGACATGGGTTACATTTACACATTCCCTGTTTTTCCCCAGATATCAAAGACATTTGGCTGGATGAAATATTACTAGGACAACCAAGTTACATGTTTTTTAAGGGGTAAATAGCCGGGATTTCTCTTTATTAGGTCCCCCAGCTACCCCTACCGTCACAAATGGTCATTAGACAACCAAGTTTTGGCTGCCCCAATGTTCCACAGGTTGGTGGAACATTGGGGACAGCCAGAAATAGATCTTATGGCTACCCACCAAAACAGAAAGGTGGAGAATTATTGTGCAAGGCATTTTCATCCAAGCGCAAGACACACAGATGACCTCAGTTTCAAGTGGCAGTTCAATCTGGCATATCTGTTTCCACCAATTCCTCTCATTTCAAAGATAGTGAGGAAGATCAGAAGTGATCAAACAGAAGTGATAATGGTGGTACCATATTGGCCGAGGAGACCATGGTTTGCCCATCTCATAAATATGTCAATAGACACTCCATGGCATCTACCAAATGTCAAGAGGCTGATGCAACAAGGACCCGTATATCACACCCTGTTGTTATTGGGGGTTTGAATCTACTGTACATGATCAGGAGGTCTCCTGAGCTCAACCGTATTGGTTTCAGCTTCGGGGACCCCCTGCTTCATGAGATACAGACCCCGTTATGGGGTGCCAGTATCCCCCTGCAGGATTTAAATCCCCCGGTCACGTGATGCGGGAGCTTCAAAAGCACCGGGGACACTGGCACCCCATGACGGGGCCTGTATCTCATGAAGTAGGGGGTCCCCGAGGCTGAAATAAATGTGGTTCAGCTCAGGAGACCCCCTGCACATGTACAGTATTATTAAAATGAATATTTATACTGTACGATCACCTGTAAGACGCATCGTCTCCATGCAGATCTTACAAGTTCCGCGCTTTACAAGTTTAAACACGATAGAATGGGGAAAAAAAACAGCTTGCGCGATCGGGCATATTTTTGGCCGCACGGACCACAATGCGCCTCACTTGTTAGTGAATCCCGCGTTTGGCTTCACTTTATAACGGGCGAGTCAAAAATTTCCAATCGGGCGGAAAAGCTCACTGCATAGTGCATAGCCCCCTAAGTAGTATATCTATGACTTTATCATATAGATAAAACACTCCATAAACATAAGGGTATTGTGCTTAAGTATAGATTCTAATGGAGTTTATTTTTATGCTGATCCTTTGCTACACTGTTTTTAAATATATATATATATATATATTTTTAAACCTGCTAGACTGCTTTTTAATATCTATATGCTAAAAACCTGCTTGATTTTTCTATATTGTTCCTATAGTGTTTATGTATTTATATATATATGAGGCTTTGCTATTTTAGTAAGATGAATGTGAACAAAATCAATGTGGTGTCATATCGATAGTTCCATTTGAGCAACACAAATTTTTTCTATATATAGATTTTAAGTATATAATGTTTGTTTTGACCTTAAACTATGCATAGGCTGCATATGCACAAGGATTTGAGATTGACCATGACGCAACACAATGATACAGACAATGAATGGTGAATCACAAAAATCACCTGGATTGAATCAACATCAAGCGAGGAGCTACTTAAAGACCTAAAGGAGCAAACACACAGAACTGGAGAGCCTGAGGAAGCTGGTCAACACAGCGAAACATGTTGCTCCGTTCTGTGGAAGATTCGAAGTTTTACCCTTGACGGCCACCGTACTTCACCGGCAGAGCTGTGTCTCAGCTGCGCTCCAGCGAGTGATATCGGATGCGGTAGCGGGGGCAAGGCGGTTCACCAGTGAACCGGAGGAGTACAGTTGCTATCTTAACGAAGCATTATATGTAAGTTCTTTGATTATGTTTTTTGCAATAAATATTTGCTTTTAAACTATTTGTCTCATCGTTGTGTCTGGTCTGCTGTGGGAGTCCTCGTGAGTAAGGACCGACATCAGGAGAAAATAAAGGCACCAACTAAAGATCTGGAAAGAGACCCCTGGACAAGAAAAGTGCAAAGAAACCAGTACCTACATGTGTACTCACAGGTGGCCATGTGAGTATTACTATAATATTTACACTTCTCCCACCAACTGTCCTAATTCATGCTTATATTGTCTGAAGCATATACTGCTTCATTGTTTACTGCTGTATCTATTGCTTCTGTGCTCCAGTACTTTCTTGTTGTTACATTCTGGGCTTTCTGCATACCGTGATAGCAATGCTGTCAAAACTGGTGATTTAAAAAGCCTGGCGATTTTTTTCCCCCGACACTTAGTGCATAGGCCCCATTATCGGATGCAAAACCACTGATTTTATCACTGCTTTGTGAATAGGCCCCATAGTCTTTATTCAATTTAGCGTACATTGGGGAAAAAAGCCGATAATAATTTAGACAATGGAGAATTTTGATCCAAAGTATTAGCTTTTTAGGAAATTGGAATATAAATTTCCTAATGCCCTCCACACTAGAAAGAAAAGTAGTTAAGACCTCCAGCATCGACAAAAGACACATTTATATGTGGAAAAAGACTTTCATTTAAATGCGTACAACAGAATCACTTTACAGACAAACTATTTTCTTTCCAACTCAAACATCCAAATAGTGGATAAAGCAAAGGGTTGATGAGTCCAAAAAATCCAGAGCTCAGCCAAGGCCCACATACAGTTACAGTAAAACAAAGCATTAAAATACATGAGGAAATCTTCAACTTCTTTGTAACAAGGCGTGTTATCAAATGTTTGCAAACTTTCTGAACTTCCCAGAAAGGCTGCATACTGTACATGCAGCAGTCTGCTTTGCAAAGCAAAACATAATCATTACAATGATAGATTGCTGGCAATGATTGTCCATAGTAGAAACAAACATAGTCAACTCCTGCAAGCTCAGAACCCAAACCTAACACACCATTGTGTGTGTTCGTAAATTTCAATTGGTAAACAGTTGTTTGGAGGTTTGTGACCCTCTTCCCTGTGTTTAAGCTCGCCCAGACCACTTTTAAATAGCAGGTCTTGTGATTGCAACTGTGAATGACGAGGCTATTAAGATTTCTTCCTCCATCAGAGAGGTAAAGAGAACGTTTACAGATAGTGTTAGGACCTGTAAAAATTGCATATCTTGGCCAAACAATTTGACGAAATTATCCTCAGTTATGAGAAGAAAGACAGATAAGTATTTAACCATATAATTTGTCATATTGGATGTAGCATTATGACTTGTTATCTTTTATTGTATATGTAGCACCCCCCCCCCACCCCCTTTATGGGAGATTGGTCCGCTACCTGCTGTTTCTGGTGCTAGGTGTTCACCTCTAGGTCTTCCAGGAGGCTGAGGGCTCCGCGGGTGTTATATGAGAGCAGGACAGGCTTTTCCTTCTCTATGGTGTGCAGCGCCTCCATCCCATGAGGATCCTGGCAGATGCAGGATGGTCCCCACAGGCACTCTCTTCCCCCAAAGAACACACAGGGTTGTTGATGCAAATTTATCTTTATTCAGCCATGTGCTCATCCTCCATCACAGTCTCTGGGGCAGACCCCAGAGGCTTGAGACCTAGGGAGCCTCTCCTCAGCTCCCTAACCCCCTGATGGGGCAAGGGGAATAACTCCCACTCCACTGAGGGAGGGAAGACACATACACACACAATTTGGTGGAGTGCCTGCTTTTATACCCAGGGGAGGGGCTTGTAACCCTGCCCCATAAAATGTCAGGTCCAGGTACTGACAGGCATCACACCATCTTCATGTGACCCAGTCAGTACCATCCCCAGGTATGACACTCTAAACTGCCTGCTAGTCCTGCCCCTGTATACGGTAATCATGTACCCATCCAGGCTGCAACTGCAGGCCTCCCTGTGAAAGAGTTTAACCCCAACACTGCCTGTTCCTATCAGGACTTACAGTGGCGACCAACTTTATTCTAACTCGGCTAGCTCCGCGAATTTCAGATTAATGTAAATGCAATGTATTGATTGGAATGTGAGGTTTTTCATTGGCATTTGATGATTTAGATTTTAAGATCAGTTAGGATTATTAAAGGAAATTCATTTTAATGTAGTGTGCCTGTATGGAGAAGTGTTATTTGTAGTATAGTATGATTTTGATAACCCTTCTACATTTATTTGTATATTGGTTCATCATGTGTGTGTATATACTGTATATATATATATGTATAGGGATTGTTGTTATATACACGGCCGTGAAGGGGTTAAGTGCACCCGCAAACCCCCCCCCCAAGTCCTAAACTCACACCAAGGGCCACATACCCCCTACACCCACCCGAGCTACCCACAATAAAGCGGGCATGGTGGGTTAACCCCTTCATTGCCTTAGCGGCTATCAGCTATGGTAATGAAGCAGCATTTCTGTATTTTAATAATATTGTGCAGGAGCTTTGATTTGTGGCTCAGGGAAACCCCTGCTCACTGTACAATATTATTAAAAATACAGTCATGCTGCTTCGTTACCGTAGCACATAGCCGCAAAGGTAAGGAATGAATGTTTCTTTATATATGTGTTTTATTCATACTGTAGATGTGCAGGGGGTCTCCGGAGCTAAACCGCTGTGGTTTTAGGTCTGGGGACCCCCTGCTTCCCGAGATACAGGCCCCTTTATGGGGTGCCGGTATCCCTCTGCTTGGTTTACATGCGGCGGTCACGTGATCGGGACCTTTAAATGCAGAGGGATACCGGCACCTCATAAAGGGGGCTGTATCTCGGGAAGCAGGGGGTCCCCGGACCTGAAACCAACGCGGTTCATGTCCAGAGACCCCCTGCACATCTACACTATGAATAAAAATTTATTTTAAATAATTTTTAATGTGCCGATGTTTGCGCAGAGAGAGTAGCGGATCTCTCTCTGCTGCAAACACATCTCGCCCCCGCCGGCCTATAGTATCATTGATGTGCATATACAGTACTGTATGTGTACAGTACTGTATGTTAGGGGTTATAGGGGTTGTTGTTATACAGTATATATATATATATATATATATATATATATATATACTGCATTACAATTCATGAATTTATGCCATCTGACGGACATGCGAAGCATTGCAGCCTATTAAATCCTGAACCATTATCAATTAACAAATCAACCGCGCGTCAGCCGGGCATGACCCCTGGCTGGGAACGCGGCATGCTCCGGGTGAACAGCGTCGCATTCCAGGAACAAGCCAGGGACAAACCGGTGATTTGTTAGAATAAAGTCTGCCGCAACAGTATAGTGTTGAGGCCAGTGGACAGGCAAGGGGAACTATGCTACATCTACATAGTGGAAACAACTGTGAAATATGATGCTAACCCAATTATGCTTTCACAAAGTCGTCTATCTGTTCAGAGATACAGTATCTGTTTGTTCTTCAGGAGGCTTGCCACCAAGCAACAGCTGGTGGGATAAGCAAGTCTCCCAAAGAAAGTTGCAGCAGGTAAAAAGCTGTGCTAGTCATGGCTTTCTGTCACATAAATAGGGGGTCACACGCTCCCAATGGCATATAAAATGGAGGATGCCGTTTCTGTAACTGAAACGTTTGAGGGAAGAAAGTACTGTAATGGGAAGAGAGGAGATTTTTCACCGGTTTGGGGTTAAACATACGAAATCTCCAGGGGAAAAAAGAGCAGATACCCGTAGCTGGCACAGGGCTCGTGGTAGCCACTCTGCTACATTTCCAGGTACGGTACAGGTAACAGAATGATCCCTTTCAGACAAGAAGTCCGTAGCTCGCAGTTCATCCTCGTTCTCTGTCCCGGTGAACTAGGAAAGGAGTCCAGTGCAAGGAGAGGAGTTAGATATGGTGAGGGTCAGACTTACAGGGAAGACTCCTCTGCCAAAGGCATATAACACCCCGATGGGCTATCGATCACGAGTGAGAGGTATACAACTTTACCAGTCTGGCATTCTGATAATTTCTCATAAAAAGAAAATAACCTGTTCTTAAGACACCACACAAGCATACCAGATATTCAGGCACTAATAACCTCAGAGATTGACCCAGTCTTAGTTGCTTTGCGTAGCTCCTCCATTCCCACTAATAGTTCAGACCAGTTATTGCAGACCGTTCAATTTAAAATAGTCAATGTCACAGGTCCACTCCTATTCATCTTGAACAAGGTGGAGACGGGGGTATCCAGAAACAAATATCTAGGAAGCTCCTGTTAGCATTAAAGTTAGCCTTCCTGAAGGCAGTTAGCAGAGCTACACTAATTATAGGTCATTAAATTTAGTTGACTTGTTCAACTTAGCCCGATGGTTCCACGAGCTCCCAGTTTTGATAACTCACATTTAGTTAGGCCCCAGTTTGTGGATGAGGTTAAGGCCAGAAACAAGGCATGCAATTGTTTCTTGAAAATGAAAAGAGTTACCAAAGAAAATACTGAAGGGCCTTCTGTAGGGAAAGTTGGTTCATTAGACCCTATGGATTGGTCCAGTACACCACTAAATAGGGCAAATTCATCTTCACATCAAACACTGGATGCTCATGTTCCAGGAAGGTAGGGGTAAACCTCAACTCGGTAGGTTGTCCTTCTACTTTCATATTCCTAAAATGAAGACTATTACAGTGGCAAGAAATCACTTCAGACAACTGGGTCCTCAGAGCAGTAAACAAGTGACTTTTACTTCCCCTCTGAGTTTTCCTTTTCTGCTTTCTCATTGCTCAAGAAACTGTAGACCTCATCAAGACTCCACCCTCTCTTTAGCTCTAGCTCTGTGCAGGATAGAGTTAGCACATTTTGCATTTTTGTGCTGGGTAAGCCACCTATTTCCCATACTGAACCCAGATGTTTCAGTTCGACCAGTTCTAAATGTAAAGAACCTAAACAAAAACATCAGACAAAAATGATTCACACTGGAAAGTCTGTCTGACATACCCACTTAAGTATAACCCATTTATTTTTCCATTAAAATAGACTTAAAAGATGCATTTCACGCAATGCAGTCTATCCCAAATACAGGAGACTTCTCAAATTCAAGTGGGAAGGGAATTTCTACCAATGAACAGTAATGGTATTTGGCCTCTCCAATGCTCCAAATACTTTTACCATGATTATGAATGTGGCTCATCTCTGTCTCAAAGGGTTTTGGTGTCTTATATATCTAGACACGCTGCTTCTGGTAAATAATAAGCATCTAGATACTCTGGTTGATCAACACAATTATACCATGGTCCTGTTAGAGAATGTAAGATTTACCATAAGCATAGAAAAAAACACCCTGACACCGTAACAGTTCATTGAAAACCTAGGGTTTCTGCTAGATACCCTTTTGTTATCTCTCTGTGTCCCTCCCAAAAAGTTGCAGTCCGTACAGGAATATATAGTACGGATTCTACACCCAAATCTAATTCCACTGGGGTACTAGCAGTGGCACTAGGAAGATTCCCAACCCTTTGCCCAGGCTTTCAACAAGCTCCTCTCCTGTGCAGGAAATCACAATTTCTTCTGGCAGAGCACATACACCAAGACTTACCCTGGTCAGTCGTAATCTGTCTCGACCTACTCTCAAGGACATAACTTCTTCAATGGTCTATTATTCCCCTCCCTCCTCTGTGTCCTCTTCTAGAAGCACTTCCAGATATGGTCATAACAATAGATGCATTTCTTTGAGGTTGGGATGATTCTCCCAAAAAGGGGCTAATGCAGAGGGTTTGTTCCAATGTAGAGTTACGCCTTCACACAAATCTGTTAGACCTCAGAGCATCCAAACTAGCCCTTCAGCCTGTAGTTCCTCAGCAATTCCACAGTATTCACCTGCAGTGAATCCTCTAGAGATCTGATATTGGGCTCTTGCCAAAAAATCTATCTTTCAGCAACGTTTGTTCTGACAGACACCAATGAGATAACCGATGCGCTATGTCGCAAAAGGTTAACCATCAGCATGTTGTCTCACAAGAGAGACCGGTTCCTTCTAGTGGAGGAGACATTCGGGGAAATGGACTAAACCTGTTTTCTACTCCGTCCTCTGCACAAATTCCTGAGAATTGTATCACGAGTCTGGACATGGAAAATGGACACATTAGCGTTCTCATGGACGTACTTGAAACTTCTATATACCTTTCCTTCTTCGTCCCTTCACCCAAGGGGATGACAAAAAATCAGTAAGATTTAGGCTCGCCCTCACTTGCTTTCAGGGAATGGAGGACCTCCTATTGAAGCTCCCATAGTCCACATGGCGGTATGATTGGGAGTTTAGTAGAACAGTCCCTTTCGTTAATTGCTCCAAAACTCATGAACTCCTCAGAAAGGCCACATACTAAAAAAATATGTGATAATTCAGGAGTTCAGATCTTGACATAACTCTAATAAACCAAAAAAACAACTAGAGCTTGCTGTTGAGGCGATTTTAGATTTTCTAGCACAAAAGTTTTAAGAGGGTTCAAGGGCTTCCATGCTCAGATCATACACTCCGAAAAAACGATATTTTCGCCTACTCAGAGGTACGACATTGTCTAGGCCAAATACACATCCCCCTGCAATATTTAACCCATGTTGGTCCTTCTATCATATCTAGGCAACACTTCTATAGACTTTAGATCCTTATCTACAAATGTGTCATCCATACTAGTTTTGCCTTCATGGCTAGGGGTAGCTGGACTCTCACTGGTTCACAGCTCCAACCACTGACTTGTAAAGACTCCGGCAGAATTCCACATCATACTGAAGGAGAGACAAACAAAGGAAAAAACTGGCGCATAACCAAGAATGGGTCCCAAGAATGTAATAAAATCTTCTTCTTTATTGAACCATCTAAAAAATGGAGGTGAACAACCTCCTACGCGTTTCGTGTGAAAACACTTTATCAAGGAGCATACTGAAGGAGAGAACAAAAACATGTACTATGGACAAATCCCAAGTACAAATAAGTTTTGTTAGGAACCCAAAAGAACCTTCCCTTTGCCATGTCGTGTACATCAGCCTACCTAGACAGAACATCAACCCTTAGACAAATCACTACCCAGGTGCTGATAACTTCCATAAAACGATTTAAAAGGCATTCTATTAGGGTTTGTACAACTACGAAAACAGCATCATGGGTTGTATTTTTAACAATTATTATGTTAATGGCTCGCTAGGTTTCTACTCACGCTCGTAAAACATTACTGGAGACCTTCTGAATCAGAAAGAGTCCAAATTTCTAAGGCAACCACCAGGTGAGGAATTATCTCCCACCACCTGTTGCTAAGTGGCAACTGGCAAGACTTCCAAAGAACAAAACCCAGCAAGCAGGAATATATGTTCTGCAAACTTGCTTTGTTCTAGGGGAAAAGATTACTAACTAGCAACAGCGGCCCATACCACTCTCCCACTGTAACCAGTCATTATTTGTGTCTGTATTCCTAGGCTCATACCAGGGTTTAGACAGAATCGTCATGCACCTCCTAGAGAAGGTCCCAAATAAGTTGCCCAACATACAATATTTTACACGCTATAGGGCATCTTAAAGTCCTATCAAGAACTACGAAAGAGACCAAAAAAGCCTAAAGATTCTCAATTTGGAGTTCATGGGTTAATTCGTCCTGTTATATATTATCCAACAGATAACTTCCAAAAAAAAAAAAGTTTAGAAAGGAAAGGTATACAGGGACATACCAAATAATTAACATGGGAAGGATGTTGATCCAGGGAGTAATCTGATTGCCAATTCTTGGAGTCAGGAAGGAATTTATTTTTCTCTTTATGAAATATCATCGGATGATATTTCACTGGGATTTTCTGTTTGCCTTCCTCTGGATCAATATACTGTAAGTACAGATATAGGATATAGTATCTGTTGTCTAAATTTGGCCTAGGTTAAACTTGATGGACGTATGTCTTTTTCCAACCTCATCTACTATGTAACTATGTAACAAGGACTAATTGTAGTAAAGTATAAATGTAATACAATAAATAAACTGTTATGTCAAAAACGTAGGTTGTTATTAGTTCTTATTAGGAATTTATTCAATTATTTTTAAAAGTATTGGCGGGGTTAGGCGAGTAGCTTTTTTGGTTCGGCGGGTAGCTTTTTGGGTAATTTGTCAAGCCCTGGAAATGCTTAATATTTAATTCAATTCTATATAGAAATTAAACTTTATTTTGAGTCTATACACTCATGTTTATTTAAATATTCATATGTATTTAATTTCAAGAAATACACTGTATTATTTATATTACATTTTAAATGTGCACGTCCAGACAGATTCTTTTGTTAAGTCACCTTTTGGGTACATTTTTATTCTCTGTACAGTACATTCACTGATTTAGAACTCCAGAGATATCTGATTATAAAATAGCTGTTTGATTTTCGGTGATACAGAAAAATTGTTTCATTTTCTCCAAAAATAGTATTGCTGCCATATGAACTAATGCTTATATTATGAGTTGTGAGAAATAAAATAAAACATTCCCATAGTGCAATGTGTTGCTTGGTGTTCTCAAAACATGTAGTATAGTTCTTGAAGCAAATATTCTTATGCTGCTTTACATACTGTATTTCTTATCTTTCTTGAGTCAACCATATCACTCCAGATATTAATGCTTATAATTTTTAGGTATTTGTGGGGTGAAATAAGTAGCTGATTCCCATGGGGCTGACACTCTTGCTTACTAGTGATCAAATGTTCATTACATTATAAATAAGGATGGCCAGGTGTTTGTTATCTGAACTTTAAAGTTTTGTTCAGAAGTTTAACTCCAACTTCAGAATTACATTTTTAATCTGATTGAAATTTGAATAACTTTTCCAGGAAAGGCTCATGCTCAGATTATTTTTCTTCAGAAGAAAAAGTGTTCCTGCTTATTTTGAGTGTCTTCACATAATTTAAACAAATCCAAAACCAAAATCTAGTTCCAGAAAAACCGAAACACGATTTTTTTTTAGAACCAAAAACTGAAATTCCACCAAAAGTGTTCGCTCTTAAAACCAAAGAAAGCTCAAAATGGTATTATTCTTTAAGCACTTATTCTGTATGCTGTGAAGTTGTTTCTCTGAGCTGGAGATATGTTTACTCCCATTCATTGGAATAGAGATTAACTCATCTTCAGCACTGGGGAGTGAATTCAAAACATTTGAAATATGCTTAAGAATACCCAACCAAATTTGCCCTCACTGCCACAGAGTATTGGGGAAGTATGGTCATGTGAATGGTGGACAAGGCTGCCGGTAGCTTTTCTGGGGCCCAGGACTAGAGTCTTCACCTTGGCCCGGGGTTGTTGAGCAAACCTGCAAATTTCCCCCCTCTCTCTCACACACTCAGAGTTTTTTTAGCTAGATCTGGTGCAATTTCTTTGACCCAGTTTTGTAGGCCCCTACATTATTTAGCCAGGTGAGATTATAGGTAGCTAAAACCTGGCAAAATAATAATATAAACAACAGGTAGAAAGTTGATGTATGGTAGCCACTGATACAAACTATGTAACGTGACTACTCCTCTGTAATTCCCCGTACCACTTTACAGACTGATCCTTGCTGACTCAAACATCACAAAAGTATCTGGTATTTAACGTATGTCACATTTAACATTATGTTTCTCAAATTTGTGAAGTTCAATATACAGTACAAGCTATTCAGAAATTCCCAACTTACATTGTATTGCTAAAATATCAATACATATTTGTATTTAATTGTATTTGTATTCATATAGTGCCAACCAAGCTTTACAGGGATAACATATGCGACATAACACAGGGACGAACAATACAAATTAGTATAAATAAACCTTGTGGGATAGGAGTACCTGCCCCAAAGAGCTTACAATCTACATGGTGTGTTGGGGACATCTAGGAGACAGAAAGAGATCATGGAAGTTATCATTTTATAATGCAAGGTGAAGAGGGCAAGTGTGCATCCTATGGATACGATTAACTCAAGCAATATAACAAATGTAATCATATTTCTAATTCTGTTGCTCAGAACTGCATATAAAATAACATTTTGAAAAGAATACAATTGGAAATAAGTAGATCAGAAAAATAAATGAATAACTAATGCACTGCATGTTCGGAACAGCGATTTGGAATATACTAAATTGCTTGGTCCATTACAGAAGGGATTGGTGAGGAGGAAATGTTTGCCACACTCCTACTGTATCGTAACCAAGTTTGGTATTGCACACTTTCAATAGGAAATAATTCCTTCTGCCCACTCCTGAAAATATATTATTAGTTGGCACTTTTGAAAACTGCATGCCACTGGTAAATGTTTTTTTTTTTAAACGCTTAGAACTTTACAGTGTTTTTGTAAGCACTCGGAACGTCAAGTCCTGCCAATTTTTCTCTCCCTGCCAAGTCCTATTAGCATAAATGAAAGGTTTATTTTAAGAAATGCCTGATAAATTACTTTACACAATTAGTAATGAGGGCGCTGTCAACAAGGGAGAATCATTTCCAAAATCCCCTTGGCATAAGTGAGTGGTTTGTCCTCTTTAGTTCACAGCAATGCTAATGTTGCCTCTGTTTAACCCTTTCAATGCTGAGGGAAGAGGTTGGTTCCAAATATCTAGTTGACTTCTACATTAACACACCCAATACAGTGTTCACTCCCGTTCAAGTCAGTGGGAGTTAATGCCAGATCGAGTGCGGTAACCTGTATTGGCGTTTGATGAATCTGCCCTTATGTTGTTTGTGCATGGTTAACAGAAGTAAGGCAAACGTTAGTATTCATTTGATATTAACCAAAACCTCTTCGACTGAGCCACTGATAGAGCCATCTGTGCTGAAGCAGGGATATCCTTAAATCCTGACCTGTTGGTGGCCCTTGAGGACTGGAGTTGGCCATCCCTGGTATAGCATAGTAGAACTGTTACCGTCGTCACCAGTGTATGAATTAAATTAAGATAATACAAACCAAGCCTGGCTGCCTAAGGTACAGAAAATGAAGTCTCAACATTAATGATTTGCACAGTATTTGTATTTTTATTCATTTAGCACCAGCCAGTGTACTTTACAGAGACATTATATACTAAATAATATGGGACGGAACAACACAATTAAGGATAAATGTATTGTGTATTGGTGTTGAGGGAAGGAGTCAGTTCCCTGAAGAGCTTTGTGTACTGTTGGGAGACATACTGTACAAAGACAAAAAGAGTGCACATAAATTACAATTGCATAGGGCAAGTTTAAGAGGGTGAGTGCATATGCAGTGGTTCATGTGTTCATTTTATTAAGCTATGGAAATACTTTTTCGTAAATAAGACTTTCGGCAGGTCTTGAAAATGGGGGCATATAGTGATGGGGGCGGAGTTCTACAGGTTGAGGGCAGTATAAGATAAAGATTTGAAGTGGGGCAGAGCATTAGAGACATGTGGAGCAGAGAGATTACATGTAATTGTGTTTTAATATAAAATTACTCTGAAATTTCTTTCTTGTATTAGCTATGTATATAATGTGTGTGTGTGTGTATATCTATATATCTATATATGTATCTATATATATATATATATATATAGATACATATATATATATATCACAAAAAAGAAACAGATTAAATATAACAGACAGCGCCTTTAGGAGTATCGCAACATATCAAATTATATCCAACCGTGAAAACTAATATATGGTGATGAACCAGCAAAGAACACAGATGACCAAATAAAATAAATTAATTAAATAATTATAAATCAGTATAAATTCTATAAGGATATATCTAAACCGTGTGATTCATGGACTAATAGCTATATAAGCAAATATGTGAACAAAATATACAATAAAAAAATCATACAAAAATATATAACAAATATATGGTGGTTAAACACAGATTTCCAAAGTTTATAATCAGTATAGTTCTCTTTTGATTGGACTCTGGTACTATTTATATCATGTGATGGCCAGTAAAGTCCATCCCGATGAAATCCGCTTTAACGGAAGAAACGCGTAGGGTCACGTGGTGTGAGTAGGCTACGGTGGCTGAGCGAGGGCCAATCCTGACGCCGGAGAACAAGGCTGCTATGATTTACCCTTGTGGATTGGGAAACTAAAAACTAGGAACATTTTACTGCACGTTCGGGTTGCCGGAGAACCATACAGACAGCGACACCATCAGTGAAGTGCCAAAGGAAAGTATCCCACGACGGAGCTAGCAGAACGGTGGTTTGGAGATCCACGTTGGCGCATGAGTTCACTCATACCACGCATTTATTTCATGGCTACATTGTGAGTTTTTAATTGTTAAAGTCCACATTATTAAACCTTTATACTCGGATATCACACTAGGATCGGGTGCTTTTTTCTCTTCTCTTTTTATATATATATTGTAGACCTGCCTACGACATGTGAATGTGCTCACAAGTGATCTTTTTATTTGCTATATGCAATACGGTGAAGGTTTCTTGTTGCCTTTTTCACCCACAATAACTTAAAACGTATATGTATATATATCGGTGTTTCCCTGACCCTCTGGGAGATTCCCCGTCTGCCAGGTGTGTGGTTGATGCTACATACCTGTTGGCTCACAGAAAGGCTGAGATCCCGCTGATGTTGTTGGGGAAACAGGACAGGCTTTAGGGGTGATATCTGGTTCCCCTGCATTCTGGTATCAGCGCCTCCATCTACTGCAGGCTCCAGGAGTGCTGGAAGTAGTCCCTGGGGAAGAACTTTTTGATACTTCCCCTGACAGATTAATCCTAATAGAGGTATGTTAGTATTTTATCTGGTAGTGTTAGGCCTTGCGAACAGGTGTCTGCCTTGACGTGGCTCGCAAGCTTACAACGCTTTGGCCAAAGGGTTCAACTAAATTACCCTTTTTCAAGAGAATATATAAGTATTTTACTGAGTATTTCTGTCATGTTGGATGTAGCATTGGGCTTCTCTGTCATCTGTTGTATACATATGCCATGCTCAATAGCACTCCATTTTGTCACATATACATAAATATATATATATATATATATATATATATATATATATATATATATATATATATATATATATATATTGTGGGGTCTCAGGGGTTCCCAAAAAGAGCTTGCTGGGGTTCTGTGTTTTGTTATACTTCCCCTGACAGACTTCAATCCCAGGCAGGAGTATACATGATAACAGGAACATCTTTATTCTTCTCCATCATAGAGTATAACATACAGGCAGCACTGCATACTATAGCACTGGTCTCCAGCGTCAGGGTGGTCCCTGGACTCAACCCCCAGTCATGGCACCAGAGGTCAGTCCTAGCTCTTCCTCTACTCCCTGATGGAGCAGAGGGTATGGTTCTCACTCTCACTCCCCTAAGGGAGGGGGCAGAAGGTGACAGAGCCCTGAACACTTCTTCTGTGAGACCAGTCTCTCTCAAAGGGGAGAGACAACTAACTCAATTTGGGAAGTGCAACCCCTTAAGTCCCTGGGGGAGGTTTCAAAGTCTGAGCCCAGGATTGGGCAGAACACAGGCTTTGTCCCGCCTCCCCCTGTCACTCAAGGAGCTGCTTACTGCTGGGGAAAACTCTGGATTGGGCCTAACACTGCCTGCACTGATACCAGGATTTACATGTCAGGCAGGGCAGATTAGTAGCCAAAACCAGATATGGTTACAGTATATACAGTACTAACAGAAAATACATATTATATTATAGTATAATAATAATAATCATAATAATGAGCATACTGTACAACAGAAAAGTAAAGTGCCTCCCTCCTTGCAATTTGACATTTACTTGAAGGTCATTGTAAGATGAATGCTGCATGACATAGACCATGTGGACAAATTCTGCCCTCCACATACTGTATGAGATTATACTATACATTGATCTATGTATTGTGTAACTCTATGTAACTATGGAAAGGGAAGAAAAAACATTTGATAAATAACAATTCTTGTTATACACCATGGAAACAGATTCTGGAGATGGGAATGTTAAACATACGTTTACAACACCAATGCAATCAAATAGAAGAAACAAATCTTTATGCTATTACTATTATGAGATTGGTTCAACCCAAGCAATCTTCTATCTGTAAAACATTTTAGATGATGCTTTCTGATTCTGGACTGATGTAATCTTTCAAAGGACTCCCCTATCAATGGGTCAGTTCGGACTTCGCAGATGAAAAATATATGTTTCTCCACAGGACATTATAAACGGTATATTTAGAAGTACATGTCTTGCAGATGCAGGGACTTTATTTAAACACGTTCTACCTATTTTAACTATGTCATTAAAACACTTATTGCATATTCTCCATTGATGCCTATGTGCTTGAATATTTTGTCAGGGTTTGTGAATCAACACAGTCAATTACCTGACAAATAGGATAATGTTCTCAATAAACAGCACATTGTTCCAATTACTGGAAATGAGAAGCAACCCCACAAAACAGGATTCCAGTGAATGACACTTCCTTAAAACGCTGTGATGTTGCGTAAATCGTTATTATATCTATGTTTCAACTTTACAAGGAAAAACCACTTTTGGTAAACACATGCTGGATTTTTATCCTTTGCTATTATAAATAAGCAGTTTGTGACTCCAACCCATTTATCATGTTGCCAATTGAGTAGGTGGCCAAAACAACACAAAAAAGTAGGTCAGACCCAACATAAAAGCATGAATGAGAAAGGGCTGCCTACATTTGACTTAGGAAAAGATGTCCCACAACTGATTTTAAATGTTAGTCTGAACAAAAGCAGCATTCTAATAGGAGATTCAGATTTTGCAACTTCCGAAACATGCATACGGTAACATAAAGAGAATGGCACAATAACCTGTTTGGGAAAATCACAAGACTGGTGAAACAATTAATCATGCACAGCTAGCGTTTATATCTATTTAAAAAAAAGCAATAACATGGACAAGAAGTAAAAGGTGACACATTGTGTATTCATTTGAATGTCATTTACCAGAATCCCTTGTTGCAGTGGAAGCACTGTATGCTAGGAGATAATGAGGAAAGCAGGGTTGCAGACCTATCTGAGACATGTGAATGTGCTACAAGGGGTATTTTTATTTGAGATACAAAGTTGTATTACTTTTTTTTTTCATGTTTGCTGTTAATATTAAATGTGTTCCATAGTTGCCTCGCAAGTAGTGATGTGTGAAATTGAGAAAGTCTTGAGTTCTCAAAATGTTGGCGTGAAAGTTTTTTTACTGATTACTAGATGTAAAAATGAGTACTTCTTAATTTAATTGTGTAAATGTAACTACAATGCACATAACTACTGTACCACCCCCCAGGCACATAACTATCTCCCTCCCCAAGCCATACCTTCTCTCCCCTTTTTAGGGTTCCCCAATGCACCATGGGTAATGGGTATTAACAGTGGAGGGAGTCCTGCTCCCTTTATTTGTCCTGGGCCCTAAGATTTGATGGCCATGCCTAAAACTGAAACATTATTATAAATCGATTCAATAAGCCATAGTCCCTGTGCTCAGGATGATGACAGCCCTGTGTAATTGAATGGAGCTGAAATCATCCCAATGCAAGTAAAAGGCGGGTTTGCAGCATATTGATTAGGAGCAGGAGCATAAAGAACGTGAAAGCAAAAGGGAGACTAGCCTCAGGCTCATTAGTGTGTATGAAATACCGGAAATCTTATTAGAGGAAATGAAAAACTGCTCTTGGAAGCTGGAACAGATCCCACTTTTGGACCACAAGAAGCCAAAGCCATACTACAGTAGCTTCCTATTGTTGAGTTCGAGTTAGGCTATGTAAGATGCTATTTTCATTAATTTCATTGCCCATACCTTAATGAACAATGACTGTCTGTAGATTGGTTAATAAGTCGTTGTATTTTAATGTTGTGTATTTGCTGAACTTGTGCCGTCTAGTTCATCCATGCATTGTGGACAACTTGGTTATCCAAATCGTGGAGATGACATATACAGTTGTGTGAAAAAGAAAGTACACCCTCTTTGAATTCGATGGTTTTACATATCAGGACATAATAACAATCATCTGTTCCTTAGCAGGTCTTAAAATTAGGTAAATACAACCTCCAGTGAACAACAACACATGACATATTACACTGTGTCATGATTTATTTAACAAAAATAAAGCCAAAATGGAGAAGCCATGTCTGAAAAACTAAGTACACCCTTACTGCTTCCATAGGAATTAAGATGCTAAGTAGCAGACAGGTGCTGCTAATTAAATGCCCTTGATTAATTGATCATCAGCAAGTGTGACCACCTCTATAAATGCCGAAGTTTTAGAAGTTTGCTGGTCTGGAGCATTCAGGTGTGTGTTAATACAATGCCAAGGAGGAAATACATCAGCAATGATCTAAGAGAAGCAATTGTTGCTGCCCATCAATCTGGGAAGGGTTATAAGGCCATTTCCAAACAATTTAAAGTCCATCATTCTACAGTGAGAAAGATTATTCAAAAGTGGAAAACATTGAAGATGGTTGCCAATCTTCCCAGGAGTGGACATCCCAGCAAATTCACCCCAAGGTCAGACCGTGCAATGCTCAGAGAAATTGCAAAAAAAACCAAGAGTTACAGTACATCTCAGACTCTACAGGCCTCAGTTAGCATGTTAAATGTTAAAGTTCATAACAGTACAATTAGAAAAAGACTGAACAAGTATGGTTTGTTTGGAAGGGTTGCCAGGAGAAAGCCTCTTCTCTGTAAAAAGAACATGGCAGCACGGCTTAGGTTTGCAAAGTTGCATCTGAACAAACCACAAGACTTCTGGAACAATGTCCTTTGGACAAACGAGACCAAAGTGGAGATGTTTGGCCATAATTCACAGCGACACGTTTGGCAAAAACACAGCATATCAGCACAAACACCTCATACTAACTGTCAAGCACGGTGGTGGAGGGGTGATGATTTTGGCTTGTTTTGCAGCCACAGGACCTGGGAACCTTCCAGTCATTGAGTCGACCATGACCATGACCATTGAGTCGACCATGACCTCCTCTGTATACCAAAGTATTCTAGAGTCAAATGTGAGGCCATCTGTCCGACAGCTAAAGCTTGGCCGAAATTGGGTCATGCAACAGGACAATGATCCCAAGCACACCAGCAAATCTACAACAGAATGGCTGAAAAAGAAAAGAATCAAGGTGTTGCAATGGCCCAGTCAAAGTCCAGGACTCAACCCGATTGAAATGCTTTGGCTTGACCTTAAAAGAGCTGTGCATAAACAAATTCCCACAAACCTCAATGAACTGAAGCAACGTTGTAAAGAAGAGTGGGCCAAAATTCCTCCACAACGATGTGAGAGACTGATAAAGTCATACAGAAAATGATTACTTCAAGTTATTGCTGCTAAAGGTGGTTCTACAAGCTATTTAATCATAAGGTATACTTAGTTTTTCACACATAGCGTCTCCATTTTGGCTTTATTTTTGTTAAATAAATCATGACACGGTGTAATATGTCATGGGTTGTTGTTCATCTGAGGCTGTATTTATATAATTATTTAGACCTGCTAAGGAACAGATGATTGTTATTATGTCCTGATATGTAAAACCATAGAATTCAAAGAGGGTGTACTTCCTTTTCCACACCACTGTATAAGCCCCTTGTAAGTGCAGGCAACAGACATACAGACGAGACAACGAGTATTCTAAAGCTTGTCTTAAACTAGCCCGGTTACATGCTGGGTGTAACCTGGCAAGTTTAAGGCAAGTTTAAGGCATTTCTGCATTGACTAATGACCCATCGGATTAACATAGCGGGGTACCTGGCAGTCCCATTCAGTTTGACCCCCGCTGTTAATCTGATGGGCCATTAGTCAATGCAGAAATGCCTTAAACTAGACCCAGCATGTACCTGGGTCTTTTTGGCGATTGCCACTGGTTTATGTTAGAATAACCGTCGGCACTACTAACTTGTGATGGACATGGCCTCAGTCAATGACATTGGACTCTAGAGAGACGGGACTAAGGGAGTAGCTTTCTAAGAGTCCCTGGCAAGACATGCAGAGGCAGAACTGCAAGGGGAGAAGTGCTACAGCAGATCTGCATGAGCCGGAAGGATTTCAGGATTGATCATGTGTGACTCAGGGCTAGTTTGTATTCCACTAAAGAAAGCGGGCATTGACTGGAGGGAAAATAGCAGATCATGCAGGGAGGCCCAGAAGATCGTCAAACTGAAAGCAGCATGGAGAAGCGAGCACCATCAGAGGGGACTGTCAACGATTTCAACTAAAAGCAATACCCAATTGTTTTTTGAAGAACAGGCCTGGTACACTTATTTGCATTAACAAGCACCAACGGTGTGCTAGCACCATCACACAGCCCTTGATACACATACAGTTTATGGGAAATGTTATGTTGATGTCTTATAGTATGAATGAAACATCATTGTAGTTTGTCTCATGTTATCTGACCTAATGCCACGTGTGGTGTACCACCCAAAAATCAAGAACTCAGGCCCCCAGCCCAGAAACAGGTATCAGTCTGGGGCCAGGATAAAGAGGGGTTAGACATAAATAATTAAATTGCCCATATCACCAGGCAGGAGCAGAAGACTGCAAACTTCACCCATGCAATCTATAGATCGCTGGACTTTGTAGTTTAGTGAACCATGTACATGCTAATTTACATTTCTCTGAAAGATGTGTTCAATTGATTAATGTTTCAAGCCCTGAATACATTTAACACAAAAATGTGTACTGAATAGAGTGAAGATTTTGTCATGGGTAAAAATATATTGTAATCAAAAAATGTTAATTTCTCAGAATGCTGAATCCTGCCTATTAGTGCACCTCTTGCCTCTCATTATAGTAGCACAGATGAAGAGAAAGAGATACTTCTCATCTTCAGCACTACACAAAGTTCTGCCACTGGGTTCCATTTCCACACAGCTGAAGAATAGAGAGGGGGAATCATGATGTTTACGCTCTGTAAAATGCTGCTTCTTCTACTCAGGAGCCCATTGTTGTTGGTCTTTCTCCTTCATGATATGACAATGGTAAGCTTGCCCCACCCCACTTTCCAAGTTGGCAGGTCAGTTTCATTTTGCCAGGTTACGACAGATCCAATGTGATCATTCTTCCTGTAATTATACAGGTAAATAAGAATTTTAACCCAGGTGAGTGTTAGGCCCTGCTACGGTCATGCCTTGTAAGTGGCAGCAGGCTTAAGATGCTTTGGCCAGAGGGTTAAACTAAATGACCCTTTTTACAAGAGATATATAGGTATTGCACTGTGTATTTTTGTCACATTGGAAGTAGCTTTGGGCATTTCTGTTTTTTGTTATATATGATAATGGTAAGCATGAAGTAAAGAGAAAAGGGAATACAGCCCACAGGGCATATTCAACAAGCGCCGGTATGGCCTATCGCACTCAATCCAGCGTTACCTCGCATTAACTTGAATGGGAGTTAACGCAGGACCGGGTGTGTCTAGTCACACTGGTGGTTGATGAATCTGCCCCATATTACATTAAAAAAATTAATAAATACTGATAATAAAGGAAAGGAAATATGTGGTAAAAGTAGTTACTTGTAAGAACCTGTAAAAAAACATTGACAGAAAGTAGACCACTGTGAAAGATAACTGAATAACCCGATTCTGTCTAATGTCCTTATTTGCCAGAAATGTATGGCAGCCCAATGTGTTTCAGGCTACTCTGGCAGGAAAGTAGTGGCCCTGCATCAGATGCCCTGTACTTCTGCGAGAACTGTTTTACATGGCAAATCACTTTATCACCCAATGTCACAGATACCAACAATTCAATAGCAGGCCGTTTAGCGTTAGAGGGATATGCACCAAAGGTTAAAAAAACTGAAGGTTTCATTGACAGTAAGTGTTAATTTCATGTTGTAACCTTTTGTATGATATATCAAGTGACCCGTCTGAGAAGTGTTGAAATAGAAAAAGTTTAAAATGGGTTGTATCAACATTTGCCTCTTTAAATGGCTGTGCTTTTTCTTTCATTCTGGGTCGATTAAATCCTCCACACCTGATCTGGCACTAGTCTTTATGGCCAAGATCAATGCCCGATTCAATACGTTTTAAACAATCGGAAGAGAAAATGTTCGAACCGCATTAAAGAGCAAACTGCACCAACCGGATAAATGTCTGCCATATACTATTACACACAGTGCAGTGAAAGTACCTTTGTTACAGGAAATAAAATGCGGAATAACAGCAGTTTCTAACTAGCAATAATGAAATACCTATCTTATGATGCTAAAGGCCTTTCTTACCCACAATCCCATTCTGTACTGAGCAAGGGTCGGAAATATGAAATTATAATCCTCCACACTTTATACTTCTAAATGACTCCTGTTTTGTATTCTGTACATTCTCAGAAATCATGCCCCACCGAAAGACGTTGTAAATGTTAACAGATTCCACTTTCTATGTTTAAAATATTTCGTTTGCAAAATAGAAAGAAATATGAATTTTTAGTATGCCAAAGCAGATGGCAAGTATTGTCATACTTCTTATTCTGTTCAAAATAACTTTATATTAAAACAAAAAAAACAGTAATACTGTATTTAAACTCATTCAAATATATTGCTGGCCTAACTCTTACTTTGGCATGTATCTAAAGAAAACTATCTTCCATATGATTTGTACAAGAAGAATCAATTCAATATTTATGGGATGAAAGCCTATTTAGGGTAAAAAGAATAGTCATAACTTGGCTGTTAAAGCAAACACACTTCAGAAAGTGTGTGGATAAAACACCATCTTATGTCCTATCCTTACAAAATAATGCTGTTGAATGAATTTTGCTTATCAAGAAATAGCCTACTGTATGCCCCATCACTTCCCAACTTGAATTTCTTAAATAATTTGCGAGAACTTTCCCAAAGTGAACTGGAACAGATTCACACATCTCTATATGCATGCCCATATGTTTAATAATTCCTCACCAAAATTGGCCGAACAAGCATGTGTTAAGCTGACAATGTGTGATAGGATTCATATACACTGTATAGCACAAGGATAATGTAAGATGATGTATTTTAATTGTAGGTTAAACAGAATAGTTTCAAAAGTAATAGTGATAATAGACACCATTTTGGCCATATTCGCTGGAAAGTGAAGAACAAATATTATCCATATTAGCTTCAGTTGTGTGCACACAAAAATAAGGTAATTGCCAATCTAAAGAAACTACCTCTACTGTTGTTTTGTTTTTTCCTCTCTTTTAATAATGCACTGTAAATATTTTTTAACTTATGCCGTTGTTCATGTGTTAAATAAAATTTGTTTTTCTGTGTTAGTGGGAGGCTAATAAATACCATATATAAGTTTGGTGTTTAGGAGACAATATATGTCCTCCTTTAAGTATAAAGATCATTTATTATCTTGTCACTACTGTGTCTATTAAAAATTAATTAAATTTGAACCTTGAGTGCAAGATAAGGGCTCTTATGTGTGTCTCTAATCTCATAGTTTGTGGTGGCAATCTACAGGCAGTCCTCGGTTATCCAACGGAATCCGTTCTGAAAGTACTGTTGTTAATCAGTGGCGGTGAGCGTTGGATAACGCATACAGGCATCGGATAACGCAGCGGTGCGCAAAGTGGGGGGTGCTAAATTTCTCTGGGGGTGCGCCGGCGGTTGCAGAGGCAACTCTAAAACTTACCTTGACTCTACCGGCGTCACTTGTGTCCATGGCAACGCGGCATCAAATGACGCCAAGGGGTCATGTGATGTGATGTCACACGCGTCAAATGACATTGCGGGTCACATGATGTGACATGACTCCACAGTGTCATTTGATGCCGCGCAAGGTAAGGAGGGGGGGGTGCACCTCTGGGATAACGCATTCCGGTGTCGAAAAAACGGCCCGCAGGGTTGCATTGTAAGCGTTGGCTATTCCATTTGTTGTAAAGTGAAACGTTGGATAGCAACGACTACAGTACCTGTATAGAAACCTGTTTTATTCCAGCGTACATTAAGAAAGACCTGTTTAGTTTTGGATCCCAGGTGATAATGGGAATGACTGAATTAAAAAAAATGTATACACAAGGTAAGATTCTACAAAGGTTATCTCCCTCAATATAAAATGATAGGAATAGTAAGTGAATGGATATGACACTATCCCCCAGATTCACCAAACTCCATTACAGATTAAGGCACCCGAATGGGCGTCAACCCGCATTGACTTAAATAGAAGTTAATGCCTATTTCAGTGCGTTAACCAGTAACAGAGCTTGACGAATAACTTCCTATATGGTTTTTAAAAGCGAGGTGTATTTCAAGATTGCAATTTTAATGATATCGTAAGAAAGAAAAAAAAAGGTATCATGCAAAATTATCTAAATGAACTTGTACTGACAATATTGTATTAAGGCGCATAAAGATGATACTAATTGAAATTTAGTAAAAAGCCCTGAGTTATTAGATCTCTGTCGGCTTTAGAGAACAGAAAGAAAGGATTTTATTTAAAGCAGACAAAGCTGGTAGCAGGGAACAACAGCAACAACCCTCTCTTTCCTGTGTCAGGCTCGTAGGATCTGTTTCTTGTGGTTGCAGAATGCAGATCTTACATTCCTTATTTCCCCTAAACATCCAGTAATCTAAGCCCCCGGGGGGGGTGCTGAATTTCTCTGGGGGAGGGGGGAGCAAGCAGTTGCAGAGGCCCCACGCTCTTCCCCGAGGCATTTAAATTATATGCCGGGGGATCGCGTGAGGCCTCTGCAACTCTAAAACTTACCTTGACTCTGCCGGCGTCACTCGTGTACATGGCAATGCAGCATCAATTTACGCCGCTGGGTCATGTGACGTGATGTCACACGCGTCATTTGACGCTGCGCGATGTAAGGAGGGGGGGAGCAGAACGTAGGAGAACAGGCGGGGGGGCGCAGCCAAAAAAGTTTGCGCGCCCCTGGGATAACGCATTCCGCAGGGTTGCATTGTAAAGCGTTGGATATTCCATTGGATCAATGGTAAGTTGCAGCTTATTCGAACGCTCCTATCCAACCTTTGCTGTTCATACCATTAACCTGTCACATCTGCTTACAGTTGTAGCTAACATTACTGTCTCAGGTGCCTCTGCCACTTGTGGTCAATTTACTGCGGTGGTGCAGCCACTGGAGGATTAATGCTGCGGGGGGTCCGTTTTGGAAACATGGACCCCCCAATGGGTGATCACGGCAGACACTGTCTCTGGCACTGCAGACTCTTGCTTATTTGCTTCTCTGGCACCAGGGACAGTAAGTCTTGCTACTGTACATATGTACCTCCTTTTAGCAATTTAAAAAAAAATGTTAAAACAGGACCAAAGAAATAAATGCAAAAAGGACATTATTTGTGTTTTAAACAAAATGCATGATGTCAATTTTGTAATTGACCATGGAATAGTTCAAATGAAACATTTATTCAGGTGACTACCTTCATATGAAAAAATATCCCATCTGCATACCACTCAGTATCAGGAACAGCTCCCTGCAGTTGGTCCAAGTATAGCACAGTACAATCCACTAAGCGGAATATGAATGCCAGAAATTATTAGGCAGATCACATCCACAACAAACATGGCCATACACAAGTTATTAACATTGCAACTCATAGCTGAGGTGGCTCTAAATTCTCAAAGACAAGACATTATTTCCCATATTAATATGGAAACTTAACCTTCATCTCGTAAGTGAATGAGTACTGCAAAACTACTGTAATACTGGTTGTGCTTTCTCCTTTTCATCGTATTGACCAAGTGTCACTTGATTTGGACTTTACAGAACTTAGTAGACATGCCAAAGTCATATTCCAAATATATTTATCATATTGTATGTTACCCCCATTCCTTGGCTATGAATGGTGTTCACAGCAGATTAGTTCATGAAACATAAATGATCAGTGTCGCAGCCATATAGATGGTGCGTGGTAAATTCTGGCTGGACATGGATGAAAGTGAAGTATAGAAATAGGTGCCAGGAACTTTTTTAAAAGAAAAAGATGTTTATTGAACAGCCATCTAAAAAACAGTTCACATTGATAGTCAAGCACAATACATGTGGCAAATAAAAAGCGCATTCTTTACCCATTGCATAGAGGATAGTATGTATTGAGAACCTGTCAGTTGGGCAGATTCAATGTGAACACAGGCTGCAGTATAGGCAACCCTATGAGGACAGTAAATTCAAGCTGCGGTAGGGGCAACAATATCAGAGCAGGATCATCCTGATCCTTCTAACAGGCACTGGCTTAGAAGGGGCCTGTAACTAACTGGAAAACAATAAAGGATGACAGGAAACATCTTAATACAGATTCCTAAATACACAAACGTATCTACAGGACTCACAGTGATGACCCCAGTCAGAACTCTGAAGAAACAGCTTCTAGAACATAAGGGGTGGAACATGATGGGGAGGGGAGTAACCTGAGTGAGCCCACTCAGTTAACCCCCTAAGGCAATAAACCCTTTACAGAAACTAGTAGTCATCAAATAGGGGGCTACATGTATATAGCATGCTATTCAGACTTTCAAAATTCTCTAGGTGTCCATGTTAAAATGGGTACGAAGTAAAGAGTGATGCACTGTAAGTGCTCATTTACATGTCATTACCCTGAATTTTTGCTTGCAGTGGAAGCACTGTTTGCAAAGCAATAATGGGGAAAGATAGGGTTGCAGACCTGTCTGAGACCTGCAAATGTACAGTACCTATAAGTGGTATTTTTGTTTGCTGTGCACTGTACACAAAGGATAAGAATGGATGGAGTTGATGTTGTGTTCTCCTATTGGATGACCCTTATGGCCATTTTATATCCAGGTAGAACAATGGCAATTAAAATGGTGCTAAAACTTAGTCTTGCATGGTATAGTACAGGGGTGTGCAAACTAAGGGGCGCAGGATTTTTCAGGGGGAAATGCGGCAGTTGCAGAGGCCCCATGATCTACCCCAAGGCATTTAATTTAAATGCCGCGGGATTGTGTGAGGCCTCTGCAACTCAACTTACCATGATTCAGATGGCTGGTGTGACGCATTGCTATGACAATGCGGCGTCAAATGACGCTGTGGGGTCATGTGACGTGACATCACATGCTGTCGCCATGGCAACGTGGCATCATTTGACCCCGACCAAAGAGGTAAGGGGGGCGCGAGCAGTGAAGGGAACAGTCAGGAGGGCACAGCTTCATAATTCTGCACACCCCTGGTATAGTATATAATAACTACTTTAACACTACAGATGTAGCAAGACATCTGTCCCCAGCACCGTGGCCATTTGCTTTTTTCACTGTGGCGCTAAGGACGGTGTTTTCTGCGATCACCCTGCCGGGGATCTATGCTTCCTGATCAGATGCCCCTGCAGCATTAATCCATTTGGGCCATGATCGTCACAATCGTGGAGCCACGAGGAGCCTCGGCAAGACAAACAGAAAGTCTGGCTACGTCTGTACTTATGTTGACAACCTCATCATCCTTCCATTTGGTTGGACTCTTGTGTTATTAGAACTGAAGAATGAATAAAACATATCACTGGCATCCTACATCTAGTATATGTAGGGAAAACAAAATGGCTTCCAAAATCTTGGGCAACTAGGAAGTCTCAACATCATCGGTTCTGGCTTCCTATTGGATGGCAATTAAAATCTGTTTGTTCGGAGTGGCCTGGTTTTGTTTTCCCTGCTTCACATTGCAGGGCGTCTGAAGCTGTGCTCTATCTACACCAACCACCCTCTTGGACTCCTCATTTGATGGACTGCACGCTACTGATCCTGAGAGTGCCCCCTGGATGAGCAGGTAAAATGCCAATGTGCCTTATCCAAATCCTGCTACTCAATGGACATAGTTCCTTTCTTATTATACTGTCAGGGTGATTATTGTGTACATCACGGTGGCTGTCCCAACTGACTCCACTTGTCACTTCCCCTACAGTCATCACGCATTTATTGCATTATTGAGGGGCACTCCGTCATCGTCAGACCACCAAGCTTATGGTCTTATTAATAATATGTACATGAAGTTACCGGTTCGATTCTGAGCACCACATATACCACATCTCTTTAAAAAAAACAGGAAGTAATAGAAATAACATCACCAGTGATTATCATGGTAACCGGGAGGTCCAGGAGCTTAAAATAGCAAGGTTCAGCTATGGTGGAACTCTCCCCTCCAGGTTCAGCTCTAGGGTTGCCAGGTGATTTGTCCAAAAATACTGGACACAATGGTAAAAGATGCGACCCTCCGCCCCCCCCCCCCCCCCCCCCACCGCATACATATAAAAAATACCCCCACGACCCCGAATACATATAAAAAATACCCCATGCCCCCGAATACATACAAAACATACCCCCACAACCCCCAATTCATATAAAAAATGCCCAAACACCCGCAAATACATATAAACAATGCCCCCACCAACCGAACACATACAAAATATGCCCCCACCACCCCAATACATATAAAAAATGCCCCCACAAACCCAATACATATAAAAAAAATACCCCCACCACTACAATACATAGAAAATATACCCCCACCTCCCCAATACATAGAAAATATACCCCCACCTCCCCAATACATAGAAAATATATCCCCACCTCCCAAATACTTATAAAATAAACTCCCACCTCCCCAATACATATAAATTATACCCCCAACACCCCAATACATATAAAATATACCCCCACCCCCCCAATACATATACAATATACCCCCACCTCCCCAATCAAATTCATACTTTCCTTGGGGATGGTGTCAACTTACGGTGGCTGCAGGGGGATCGGTGGCTGCGGAAGGGTGGAGGGGAGCACTGGATACAAGGGGGGGAGTGTATGCGGAGGGGGGGCAATGGATACAGAGGGGGGTAGAGGAAGTGGAGGGGGGGCAGTTGATGCAGAGAGGGGCCTGTGGATGCTGGGGAGCAGTGCATGCCGGGGGGGCAGTGGAAGTGGAGGGGGGGCAGTTGATGCAGAGAGGGGCCTGTGGATGCTGGGGAGCAGTGCATGCCGGGGGGGCAGTGGAAGTGGAGGGGGGGCAGTGGATGCAGAAAGGGGGCAGTGGATGCGGGGGGCGGTGGATGCAGAGGGGGGCAGTGGATGCAGAGTGGGGGCAATGGATGCGGGGGGGCCGGTGGCCGGTCAGAGCAGTTGCCACCATGCCCGGCTCTCCCCCGCTGCAGGCTTCTCTCTCCCTGTCTGTCCCACGCTGAGGTGTCTGAGGCTGACGCACACGCCGGGCCTCCCTCTCACGCCGGCAAGCACCGGAAGCTCAGCTGACTTCCGGCGCTGACGTCAGAGGACCCGGCGTGTCAGCATCACAGCACCTCGGCGTGGAACAGACACAGTCTTAAAGGAGGATATATATTTCTTTACAAGAAATAAGATCATGTAATATTTCCCTGGATTATGTGCATATTACTGTCTATCTTCAGGTTCTGTCATATGTATATTTGTATTTATATAGCGCCATTTATGTACATAGCGCTTTACTGCAGTAATACACGTGACATAATAATATAACACATAATGGGAATAAGCGCTTCAGACATAACAGTAACATTAGGAAGGGGGGTCCTTGCCTTGAAGAGTTTACAATCTAAGGGGTAATTAGGGAGAATTTACAGAGACTGTAGGAGGGTGTCATGGTAAGTACGTCTGCAAGGGGCCAAGGTCAGTGCATCTACTGTAAGATGTATAGTATCAGCCAGCGGAGCTAACCATATGCTTCATTAAAGAGGTGAGTTTTTAGATAGGTCTTAAAGGTGGAGAGGGAGCGTGACAGTCAGATATTCAGGGGACGGAAATTCCAGAGCTGTGGGGCAATGAGTGAGAAAGGTTTTAGGCAGGAGAGGGCTTTAGATACAAAAGGGGTAGACAGAAGACATCCTTCAGCAGAATGTAAGAGTCGGGCAGGTGTATAGCAAGAAATTAGGGCTGAGATGTAAGGAGAGGCAGAAGAGTGTATAGCCTTAAAAGAGAGGAGGAGAATTTTGTAAGTAATATGGGATTTGATAGGAAGCCAAGAGAGGAATTTCAGCAGGAGGGAGGCTGAGACAGATTTGGTTGAGAGTGATTCCAGCAGCAGTGTTAAGAATAGATTGTAGGGGAGACTGGTGAGAAGCAGGAAGGTCAGACAGTAGAAGATTACATTAGTCGAGACAGGAGAGAATGAGGGCCTACATTAGAGTTTTAGCAGTAGAGGAACATAGGAAAGGGCATATCTTTGCAATGTTATGGAGGTAAGGTTATAGCTACATTGTGAATGTGAGAGTAGAATGTGAGGGAGGAGTCAAGTGTGACCCCTAGGCAGCGTGCTAGTGGTACTGGGTGTATGAAAGTAATGCCAACAGTAATGTAGAAGGGGGCAGTAGGCCAGGATTGTGAAGAAGTATGAGGAGCTCCGTCTTGGACATGTTAAGATTGAGTCGGTGGAGGGTCAACCAGGTTGATATAGCAGAAAGACATTCAGAGACTTTGGTCTATACAGCAGGTGTGAGGTCAGGGGTAGAAAGGTAAATGTGTGTTTCATCAGCATAGAGGTGATAGTTGAACCCTAGAGATGTGATAAGTTCATATTTCATAAGCATGAAAACACTAGATAGAACTGGCATAATGAAATCAACTTTCATTGATCATTCAATGTATACGGTAACTATCGGTAATTTCAGATAGTGAAAATAAATAGACCTTTTTAATGGAGAGAGTGTGGGTGTTATTGAAAGAGGTCTATGTATAAGACGCCAACCATAATCTATTTGGAGTGAAGTTAGTATTAAGAGAGTCATTTGCAGACTGCAAATGCAAATGTTTCGATTATTGCATTTTTCAATGCTTCTAATCATTGAAGTTGCGCACAGCAGAATCAATGCTTATCAAGTCAATGTGAAGCAAACCCTAGCCAGTAAGGGAGGGGAGACATGACCTTTGCCCAAGGGGGAGCTGGAGATGCAGTGGTTAAGAGAGGGAGGATGGAGTATGAGGAAGAGGAAGGATGGAGGATGAGGATGAGAGAGTGGTCTGGTTATTTGAGGCATTTTGCCTCTTGCCTGCCTCTTTCCCTTCATCCACACCTCCAAGAAGGTTCTTCCTCCCCTGCCCCCTTTTGGAGGGGTGAGGGGCAAGGTGGTGTGTTGGTATTTTATGTATTTGTGTACTTTGTTTATTATAAAAATTAATTTTTTCAAAAATATATATGTAAAATGAAAAGAAAAAGAAACCAGGAAAAGAACTATGGAAAGATGATATAGATTGTTATGGTTATTGGCTTTATGTTTGTCCTAGCATGTTGGGTACGGACTGGTCAGTTTTTGCTCAGGTATTTGGAGGAATGTTGATGGGGTTTGAAGGAGGTGGTCTTAGGTCTGGACGAGGTGCGACGAGCCTTAGGGTGTTCTACTAAAAGGGACCTCAAGAATTTTGAACCAAGAGTGCTCATTGGGTCAGGAGTGGCGGTGAGCATGACCAGGTTCACTTGTTTGGGGGTACTTGCTGACCAGGTCCAGGGATTTTGTATTAGGTAATGTGTTATGGTTAATAAAAGACTGTGGCCATTTGAACCCATGTTAAGGTGTCTGTGGTTATTGGGGTTTATGGGTTACGCGGAAGGGCCCAGGAATCGAAGGGTACATAGGTCAAATAATCCCTAATAAATATTTAACTTCCTCCATATCTGCAGACACTTATCCTCCTATAGGTGCAGCAGAAGTCTGAGATTTGAAAAGATAGGTTGCTCAGTAATGTTCAAACTTAAGCTTTTAGGAACACCCACAAAGTGTTTGGTGGACAGGATTTTAAGCACAACTATCTATACTTTCAAATGAGATTAGTCGTGTGTCTGTGTAGGCTGCATATGCTCATAAAGAGAAATATGAAGTTAAAATAGAATTCAGGTCAGCTAGTACTACTATACACAGGTTGCTCACTGATGATTGCTGGAAAACAAAGTTGCCATACAACGCCCCTCATAGTGCTTTATTGATTCAAAGTGTTGGTATTGCAGGAATCGGGGGGTTAAACGTAGACAACTGAAATTGGAGCTTTTTTGGTCTAAACTTTGTAAGGGTTTTTTAGTTACTTTTAATTATTTGTGAACATTTTTCTCTGTGATGCAGTCTTTTTTTCTGTTAAAGTTGTTTTATATTATAGATTTAGAAAATTTTATAGAGTTCAAATCCCCATTTCTGGTTTATGTTTGAATTATTGCATTTTTCAATGCTTCTAATTCTTATTTTTTCTGATTTAACTTTTTGTTAAATGAGATTGTTTTTACCTCGTTATTACTGTGACTAAGGGACCCATTGTAGTAGCCTTCATAACACCTCTCGCTGAGCCTGTTACGCCGCCAGTTTTGTCAGTGAACAGTAGTTATCACGGTATTCAGAAAGATTCTGAAGACCTGCGATAGCTAAATGCCCAAAAGTGGCGAGGAGCAGCGATGTGATATTCACCTCTCTCAAAAGTTCTCACCCGTGGATCTGCAGTGATGTGGGCGGGCCAGATGCACATAGAGAGCCGCCTCTCTCTGCGCATATCTTGCCAGCGATTGCTGAGTTTCAATGAAGGGGTTCAACTTCAATAGTCTGTTTACTGGGGGGCAGAGGGGGTGGATGAAGGGCGTAGTAGCCCCAGGGTGGGTAGTTAGGCCTGCCAGGAAGGTTGGGGGAGGAATTAACCCCTTCACTATCATAGCGGTGGTTTGTAATAGTGCTTATCACTTGGGTACACTTTTTTCTTAATTATTTCTGCACTTTAGCTTTAACTTGCTTATTTGCACTTTGTGTGTGACTTTGATAGGACACAGCACGGTTTCCCCACTATGTGTGTGGGACGAGGAGCGCCAATTGTAACACCTTTTTTCCACTGTACTCCACCCCTGACAGACCCCAAATTTTTGGACCTTTTAGAAACTGAAAACATTCCTTCATGTAATATGTTTACCATTTTTAAACAGTTCTTTCATAATTTAAAGCATTAATTCTCCCAAAAATTACAATATATATATATATTTTAAATATTTGGAACCAAGGCTGAATGGTGCTACTTTCACCTCCAGGGACCTTCCATTCCCAAGATAATTATTGGTAACATTGCCACTGTTACATCATTCCTAGCCGCTGTCACTGAACCAAAGGAAGCTGCCGTTGATGACCTTGCGGCTTCCTATTGGCTCACGGGACCTGGGAAACTTGAAATGTAATATTTTTGCCAAGAACAGGGGGTTCCCAGAACTGAAAATATCACCATTTAGCTCAGCGGACGCACCTGGTTCTAAATACGCAGGCAGGATTACTGCATATGATAGTTTTAGTAGCTTTGAAGATTTAAGCCAAAAAACTAACTGTGAAAAACACAATAACAAATATCACAGACAATACCATTTTTTACTTTCATTAGGGGCAGTTAGGAGATCATGGACAAGGAACAAAATAATGCTAGTGGTGGCTCTACAGTTGCTGTGCTAAGGATTACAATATAAAACAGCTGTTTAAAACCCTGTCATTGTGAGGTTTATATCAATATTTCTCCAAAGTAGAATGCTACAAGAGGACATCACAAGAAAGAATGACAAATACCAGGTAAAGAGAATGGGAAGGGGAACACCAGGTGTGTGGAGAATGGAAACGGGGCTTTAAATGTGACTCATGCAAGTGTTACCGATACACCTGCTTCTATGTCACGTCTCTGAAAACAGGCCAGATTCTAAATCAAAGGGAAGATGACGATAGATATGATATCCAGAACATCGCCACACACCTTACTCTTCATCTTCTTACTAGATCCTTTCACAAACAAACCTTAAAAGGGAGCTTTAAAGTGGTTTTTGAATTCTTCAGCCATCTGTAAGCTGAGTACACAAATCATGTAAAATTAATGAATCCTTCTGTAGCATGCCGCTCCATTTGTCACACTCATTATGGGATTTTTTTTTTTAGACATTCATGTGATACTGTAAAAGTAATATTGTCCCACATGGTTTAAGGAGGCTTGCAATAGGATCAATGCAAGATCAACACTCTCCAGTCAAAAGTACACTGTGTACAGTACTTCCACAATTTGTTTTAAAACAAAATATAATAGGGGAAATATGAAAGGTTAGTCTGCTAGTAAAACAACCCCTGCAAATGACCAGCTGACAAACCAAATAAGATAAGAAAACTGTTAAGTGTAAGAAGAGCTATTTGCAAGTGCACTGACTCATTAATAATCTATCCACAAGAAGGTGAAGTGAAGACGCACATGTGATTCCCTTTCTCATCTCAGAAGCAATTGCAATGGCAATATGTGACAAGCTATTACTAAGCTTTGACTAAGTAGTATATCTTAATAATATACCAATAACCATGAGAATTGCTAGGCCTTGCATTTAGTGTGAAGTACATCAAAGGTGCTCAGTGGATTCTTATTATAGAAGTGCAAAATGTTCGGTGAACTTCATGAATCAAGCGTGTTTTTCTCCATGAAAAATTTTGCAAGCACTAAAGTCAACGTGCACGGTCATATGGTGCTTTACTGTATATATTGACATTTTCACAAAATTCAGTGAAAAAGTTGAAAAATTGGCACAAAATTCCTTAAATGGGCAAAAACGTCACAAAAACATGTCATTTTAAAGAAAACCGCATATTTGCACATCTTTTATTTTTAGTCTTTATCTCACAATATAATATGTATCATAGAGTTAAGTAGGGACTATCCTAGAGAACAACTTTAAGCCAAAATCCCTTCTAACAACATTAGGTGAGGGGGACACACACAGAGATACACCATTGTTTAACACAGGATTTTGTAATCAGGAAGGGAAAATAAGGAGAATTATGCAAAAACACTGCGGTGTTCTTCTTATGGACCCCGGTTTACAAAATCAACTAAATACCAAACCAAAAGTAGCTTTTAGAAAAGCTAAAAACTTGAAAAATGTACTGGCACCAAGTGCTCTCAAAAAAGAAACTACTATTCAACACATAGGTGGGAACTTTCTTCAAAGACCCCAAGGTAATTTCAAATGTGGGAGATGTGTAATGTGTCCGTAAATGGCACAGGATAAATGTATTTCTGATTTTAGAAATAGAGAACATCAAATTACACAATTCATTAATTGTAACACCCCATTTGTGATATATGTAATTAATTGCCCTTGTAATCTAAGATATGTGGGGAAAACCATCAGACCCCTAAAAGTCAGAATTGGTGAACACATCAATGGGATTAAGAATGCACAAAGCAATCTTGATAAAGGGAAAAATATTCATAATCTATCCCAGCATTTTTTAACCCATCACCAAACTAAAAGCAATGGATTACATTTTAGGGGGATTGAAATGGTGTTAAGAGACCCTAGGAGGGGAGATCGAGATCTCAAACTCTTACAGAGAGAGCAATTTTGGATCTTTACTCTGGAGAGTAAAGCACCAGGTGGGCTGAACGAGTTGGTAGAACTGACCCCTTTTCTTAAGTAAGAGGTTAGCTCCCCTCATCTGAGTGCCTATATATATATATATTCAAGTTTATATTATTATTCCCCTTACTGCCCCCCTTTCCCCCCCTTACCCTCTCCTTTTTTTAGAATCTATATATTTTATTTTCTAATACTTATCCTAATCTCTGAGTGATGTTTTTTATATATATTTTTCAATGTATTAGCAGTATGTATTTTGTATGTCATGTCACTTTATGTAGTCAACATATGCACCAGTTATCAATAGCACTAATTGTTTAGATGGTAATATATATAACATTCTGTTAATATTTATTATGTTGGGTTTTTTCAAAATCTCTGTAGTGTTTCATTATACACATTAAATATATATATATTAATTCATTAAATATTCATATATAGTTTTCCAATATGTCTATACACAATGTCATAGATAGTGATTTCTATTAGATATTTCTTTTGAGTATAAATTGGGTAGATTTTTTGTGCAATGTTTGTTTATGTACAATGTCCGATTTTGTATAAAGTTTTGTATAAAGTTTTTTGTGTAATGTTTGTTTATGTGCAATGTCCGATTTTGTATAACGTTTTGGTTGTACATTGATTGGAAGGCTGTAATACACCTATACTAGCTTCCATTGGCAGTGGAATTATCCGTTTTTGCTATATAAGAGCAGCGATTGGAGTGGCTAGACATATCTCCTGAAGAAGCGTCATATGACGCGAAATGCGTAGAGGTGACGTCATCACGCATCGAGGAGCGGACGTGACGACGGGTGCTCGGTCAATTACGGTGGTGTCCCCTGACTTTGCATGAAAGCTGGTCCCTGTTTCAACCACATGTAAGCTAATAACATCTAGCTATTTCCCAGGACTTTTTCCATCACTAGATCTATGGGCTTTTGTTGCAGGGATCCTCATTAGTGCCTTGTCATTGTGGAATTGTGGGTTCATGTGAATCCTTTTTATGTACTTTCTTATTATGTAGTTTTATTTTAATTGGTATAAAGACAATTATTTTTACTAACTGTGTTTTTCCTTTTTGCGCTTTCTTTTTGTTTGCATGTTTCCTATCCACCCCGCTGATCACAGGAGAGTGAAAGCTGCAGAGGGAGAGCACATACAGTACTTTGAATCAAGGGGATCTATTGAGACTGCGCGCATTTGCTTTATTTTATTATATCATTGGAAAGGTATCAGAAAATCAAACTTCACACATCATAATAAGCTTTGATTTTCCATATTTATGTGCCATATGGACCTTTTAACTTTCTACTGGCTTCAAATCACAACCTCTAATGCCTTCTTTCCAGTACAGAATGTTTCAGAGATCCAAAGCAAAACTAAACTGGCCTTTACAATATCTTCCTCCGCATACAGTTTCTGTACTGAGGCTTGATCTCTTTAGCAATAACTAAGACTTGTTACGTGAGTGTTAATTATTACTTTTTCCTTTTGCAATAATGATATTGTGCATATTCTGCAGGGTTATGGAAATTCTTAAATAATGAATTTGAAAATAAATAAATAAAAATGATGCAAC